>NC_081559.1:100976933-101132071 GCF_022355385.1 Mustela nigripes
AGGGGGAAGCAGGCTCCCTGCTGAGCAGAGAGCCCGATGCGGGGCTCGATCCCAGGATCCTGAGATCCTGACCTGAGCCGAAGGCAGAGGCTTTTACCCACTGAGCCACCCAGGCGCCCCGAACACTAGATTTTCTTGCTAGCATTTTTAGCAAATGTTAATTCTATGTGGGGATACTTGTTAACGTGGTACTGGGGTATGACATACATTCAATAAAGTGCCGAATCTTGAAGAATGTTTACGGGTGAATAAATCCAAGGAACCGCCACCCAGATTTGACTATAAAACATGGCCAACATCCCAGAAGGCTGTGCCTTCCCTCCCTCCTCATAGATGATTCTCTCTTCTAACCTTTATCCCCATAGTTTTTCTGTTCTTGAACTTCCTATAGATGCTCACCATTGTCACTGTGAGGTGGACCCAGCTTGCTGTGTTTAGAGCATTTTACTATTACTGCTATAATATTCCACTGTATGAAGTACCACAACTTCTTAACTCCCAATATATGTAACTCTGTTCTCTGTGAACTTCATGAAACTACAGAAGATGTGCCTGTGTTGTTGATTGGAATGTCCTTGGGCCTTGCACAGTGCCTGGCAAAGACAGGGGACCCAGAATTTTTGTGGCAAAAAATGGACTTAAAAAAAATTATTGGTATTGGTGTTAATCCCTTTTATTAGTGAAGACAATGCCTTTCATTTTATGGATAAAGAATCAGGACCTCAAACATAAAGAAGTGAAGCTGATGTTAAAACAGATCCATAGACCCAGCCACTTACAATTATGCAGATGTATGTGAGGAAATGCCACAGATTGCCAGCAAACCAGAAGCTGGGAAGAGTCAAGGAAGGATTCCCCTGCAGGTTACAAAGGGAACATGTGCTTGCTGACACCTTGATCTTCCAGCCTCCAGGACTGTGAGGCAATGAATTTGCCTTGTTTTAAGCCATCTAGTTTGTTGTACTTCATTATGGTAGCCCCAGGAATCAAATACAGAGAGTAGGAAGAGGGAAAAATCACAAGTCTCCCTAATCCCCTATTGGCTGATGACACCTTTGTGGCACCTTTGAGAATGTGCCTCTCGATTTCCCAGTACAATTGACCGGTGGCTCCAATGCCAGGCTCTGATCCACTGTTGAGTTTGTACCAGCCACACTGCCCACGCTCCAACGACTGGACTCTTCCAGGCAACTTTGCTGTGAGCATTTCCTTCATCTCCCTAATTTCCTTTGTGAACTGGGAAATGGGTAGGGATGGGACTGCGGTGACACCTAGCACCCTAGACCGACACTGAGAATACAATGGAGCCTGCTTCTGAAAGACCCCCTCTCCCCTTGCTAAAGGCTTGTTTAAGTAACCTGATGTCCCCACAGCACCCCCTCTCCCCTTGCTGAAGGCTTGATTGTTCCCATAGCCGAATGACAACATATATCCTGCACAAGCAGGATGTCTGTGATCACCCGGTCTGTCAAAAGAAAAGACAAATGAAAAGTAAAATGTAACTGGGACTTTCCAGAGTGCTGACCCAAGAAACCACCAGAACGCCCTGACCCCAACGCCCAAACATGCCTGAATCAAATTAATCAATTAGACTCCTGTAACCATGCATATCTGCTTCTGTAGGATCGCTTCCCGCCACCGCCTTCCGCCAGAACAAACCATTATGTCCTTGCCTTGAACACAGTGCCTGACAATGCTTGATTTAAGTTAACCAATCAGATCCCTGTAGCCATGCATCTGCTTCTGTAGGACCGCTTCCCGCCACCGCTTTCCGCCACCCCAACCTTGCCCTATATAATCTGCTCCCCAACTTAGTTCGGCGCGCTCAGCCCACAAAGGCTGATGCGTCCGCAGGTGCCTGTGTAACCAATAAACCTCTTGCAACTTGCATCCAGTGGAGGCTTGGTGTCCGCTTCTTGGGTGCGGATCGAGGGTCTTTCACTTCCCTTCCTTCCTTTTTCCAAACGTCACACAGATTTCTCTTGTCCTAACCCAGAACCACACAGGGAAGGGGATTCTGCTAAATATATCTCCCACCTAGCTGAAGGGCCACGATACAAATCAACATTGTTTGTCCTCTGCGTTGTTTCTGCAGAGAAGCTAGTTCAATGTCTTGCTTGGGCGTATATTCCTGACTGTGGTGTTCTGGTAAAACGCAGGGGACAGGAAGGGCTATAGCCCATAGCACGACCCAAGAGCCATTCCCCTAATTTCTCAGTTGGGGGCAGAACTTCATCCATGACCCCACTCTGCTACAGGCTCCAGAGTCAAGATTCTGGTCCTTTCAATGTTTCTGGAGAATGGTTCTCTGATTTCTTGTGGCCATCAGCGGGTTAGTGACCCAACTATAACAGACAAAGGTGGGTGATTAGGGGTGTGTCCAGTTCCTCTAACAGGCTACAGACGGTCTTCCCTTTGTCAGCCTGGAGCCTTTTCCTCCTGTTCTCCTGACTACCTGGCCCCTTAGCTCTGGGGTTTGGAGGTTCTCAGTGGCAAATCACTCTCACCATTACCCCAAGAGGGCTCTGAGTTGTCTTCCTCCCACCCTTTTGTAAAGCCAGAGACTAGTCCTCCATTTATTTTCCTACTTCCAAAATTCTGGGGCCTTTTTTTGTTTGCAAGTGCCAATTTTCATCCACGGTGGTTTCTCTTGTTCTCATTATCCTCGTCAGTTAAACTTAATTATTTTCCTATCATTTCAGTTGTGTCTTGGCAAGAAGTAGTGATCAATATGTATATGCAGCCCACTATTTTAAACACAAGATTTTTCCATTTACTCTTCGCACCCAGGCCCCAGCCTTGTTTCCCACCACCCAGGGGACTCTGGCACGAGTTTCCACTAACCTCCAATTCCCAGATCAGGAGACTCTTTCTAGTCCTCACCTTGCTTAAATATTCTGTAGTACCCAGTGCTGCCCATAGCCACTGCCTACTGCGGCCTGGTGGACATTCTGTTCTGTTCTGGGCCTCCTGAAAACTCCCTGATGGCTTCCTCTGTCCTCTTTGCTGGCTTCTCCTTTCCTCTCTCTTTCCTTGACATTCTTTAGAGCTTTATCTTTGCTCCTCTTTTCACTACACCCTTACCATGGTTTCAATGACCATGTCTACACAGGCAATTCTCAAATCTCTACCTTCATTTGTGTTAGGGCGAGACTCCTTGTTGCAGGAAATAGAAACCTGGTTCACATTTGCTTAGGGCTGAAAGGGGCTCATTTATGCAATTGAGGGCTCAACCAAGGTGCTCCAAAGTGATGCCTGCATGGACACTTGTTTCTCTCTGCATCTCTCCGCTCTGTCTTCCTCCACAGCGTCCTTGGTCGCACATGGCCACTGTCTACATAGCGACAAGTTAGGGACTGGATGCTCCAGGATCCCATGGTCTGCCCGTCTCAATATCCTGGGCATATATTGTGGAGGAAGGAGGGTATCTCTCATCCCCACAGCCCAAGGTTCTTGGGAGTATGTGGCTTTGCCAGACCTGCCTGTGAGCTCTTCTCTGGGCCCTGGTAGAAGGGGTGTGAGTTTGCCTTGCCTAAACCAAAGGGGCTCAACAGGCAGGGTTGCCATGGCATTAGAGAGAGGAGGAGTGGGTCAACAAAAGAGAAGTGGGCCAGGGCAGCGCTGGAGAGGGGAAGGAAGGATGGTTGCATTCATTCCGACAGTTTGATTGCCCAGGGCTGTCATCCTGGCTCTTTAGGCCCCTTATCTGTGTCTGTAAAATGAGGAGGCTGGACTCCCAAGGCCCTACAGCTACTATAATCTTTATTTTAATTCTATGAATAATGGATACATAAAGTAGAACCTTGTAAAGGTGCCTCTGGGCATAGTCTGAGGGCAGTAGAGCATGATGGTTGAGAGCAGGAGCTCTGGATTCAGACTGCCTGGGTTCTGCATTTGGCCATCACCTCGGGGTGGGATTTGTGGGGGTATGCTCTCCGCAGTCTCACGGGATGCCACATGCAGAGAGCCTTGCACTGGGTTTTACGTTGTGCTGTCACTGTCCTGAGATTCAGGATCATTTTATCTTTGAGCTTAAGTTTAACAGGTGAAGCCCGACAAGACATTGTCAGAGCACGCACGTGAGTAGAGAAGATGACTGCAGTGTCAGTGTCCATTGCTCCTTGCCAGCTTCTGCCCCTCTAGAGTTTTGCAATGGCCCCAGGAGTGCAGAGTTCTGGTGGGCCCACAATATCCGGGAGATCAGTGAGACCTAAAGTGCATGTCAGGTAAACCCATTATGTCTGTGACTGACTTTCTGTTTGCACTTGGACTTTTCTGAATGCAGAGAGAAGGCAGTGGCATTCTAAGATAGGTGAATGGCCGGGAACCCTACTTTGCCCTGCTATATATTATTTCTCTGTATTAGCCCCCCAGTCTGTGCTGCCAATGATGGCATGGAAGGAAAAAGAACCATAATTCCTTTTCCTTTCAGTCCTTCCTTACTCATCTAGCAAGCCAAAGGTAGAGAGTGTTGGTAGAATGTGCACTTCTCAGGTGAAGTAAAAGCACCTGAGTTAACTTTGTGCAGGGTTTCTGCTGTTCTGGGGAGAGCAAGACACATATAGAAGCTACAAAATTACACACTGCATAATTTCAGTGATTTTGCATGAGTTAAATGTTCTTATGTTTGCCTTTAAAACTGATAAATTGCACAATATAAAAATAAATGATCCAATCCATACTTATAACCTAAAGATAACATTTTCTTTGCTTAGAATGATGTAAAATAGCAAATAAGAATTCATAGCAAAGTGGGGGAAAGACTGAGGAAGAGAGGCAAAAGCCTCTCTTGTATTTGTATTTCAGTACCGTTAATGGCATTTTTCTCTTGCTGTTGAAACGAGAGACCCCACATTTTCATTTTGCACTGGGCCCAACAAATTATGTAGCTGACCATGCATCAGCAAATTATTTGACTCTCAGTGTCTCTGTTTCCTTGTTTGTAAACTGGGCACAATAACAATGTCTCCATCCCTAGACTGATTGCAGGATGAACAGGGCTTGATATTCAGCAATCCCTCCACAAACGTGAACTTCCATTATACAGATGAAATAGTGTGGAGTGAATCTGTATGATACTTGGAGATCAATTTTAAATTTCCCCCTCTTTTGACTTGATGTTAACCACATCAGGTAGCTGATCTCCTCTCTTTTCTGATACGGCTGTAATTTGAATATTTCACCACAATCTGTTAATGGGCTCGCTTAGTTGACTGCTTAGATGATGTTATTGGAAGTAGTCAGCAGAATACCTTAAAGTGAAGGAAAACATTTCAGGAGAGAACAGTGTGCACCAAACTTTTTTGATTCCAAATAAAAGCTGAAGGGAGGATTAAGCTATTGTTTCCGCCAAAGAACCCGAAGAGCATGTTTTCCACTTCCTGACAACAGATGGCGATATCGCTAAGCAAATGGAGGACATTGTCCCTGGTTCGAGAAATTCTGCGATCAAGGGTGAGGAGGGAAGCAAAGCTATAAACAACATATGGAAAACAATGAATATTTTAATTAGCTGTTAATAACTGAATATCGAATCCTTGTCTTCCGCCTAACTCACAACAGTGTTATGACAGCTAATTAATAAGTGATTGTAAAGGAAATGATTAATTATTTACAGTAATAATTAGAATGGCTTACATGCTTGTAATCATAAAACAGTTTTCAAAAGTAGATGGATCCCAAGCAAATATCGTTCTGCTGTTGCAGGGAAATTGTGGTGCCCTTTTGGGATGATTTCTATTTTATTCCACACTGTCTGGATTTATTAAACAGGTACCATTACGCATTTGTTCCATCAACTTTCATTCCAGCCATGGAATAGAAAATCACATATGTGTATTTTTTTTTTTAAAGAAACTCCTGTCATACTTATTTAAAATTATGTACATGAGGGGAAATGTGAAAGCTTCCACGTGTCTCTTCGAAAGATATCAACCATAGAACAAACCAAAACAAAATCCTGGACCAGAAGAATAAAGCCTTCCCCTAGAGTCTCTGTTTCTAGTGCCTGATTCTCATATATAAAAACAAAACTAAAAAGCAAGTGTAGAAGTCCAAACTTCTCCTCCTCCTTCTCTTTCCATATTTCAGATCTCTTTGAACTGCCTCATGTCTTCAGGATATAATGAAATCCCTTGCTCTGGAAGGAAGCCACGAAAGATAGATTTCAAGACCTTTTCCTTTCCTCTCTGCTAGTAGCAGAGCTAATGCAGTTTACTTATTAGATGAATCACCATGGATACTGATACACTCAAGCCAAGTCTACCCGAGTGAGGGGAATTGGAGAATTGAGGCAATTATCCTCATAATTTAAATAAACAGCGTCCCCTCATTTTTGTTTTGGTTACCTGAATTTTTCAGGTGAATGTCTAATTTTAGTTTGGAATTACAAGAGCTGGCTCCTGCCTTAACTCTCTGATTAAATTAGCTAGCAGAGCTTGGGGCTTCTTTGCTGGGAAGCACTGTGAGAACATGTACCCCGGGCAAACGTATTCCTCTACTCTCTGTTTTATAATCCCAAGCATTTCTGCCTGGCCTTTGGATAAACAAGGGCACTAGCTCAGGTCTAGGAAGAGATATTTCTGGAGGGTAGGCAACATTCAGGGCTGCAAATGGTTGCTTAGAGAGACCAGATCTTTTCCATCAGACAAAGACATTCATAATACCATGTCCTTCCTGACAATATGGCCCCCAACATGTCGTGCACGGACCACGTGTTTCTCTCCTGGCCCTAGTCCAAGCCATAACCTGTACCGGCACTTCCAATCAGGATTTTACGGCTGGTCTTGGCTGCCTCTCCTAATCCTGTCTTCTCAGGCTGCATCCCAACTTTGCCAGTGTGACACCCCCCCCCCCCGCCCCGCAATCTCATGACCCCTACCTCAGGGCCGATGAGTATTCTTGGGAGTGCTAGGGGAGAGGAGTTTTGTAAGTGTAAGGCATAACTGTATTTCTAAGTAACATGGCAACATATGATTGTGATTTAATATCCATATTCAGTGTCTTAATTCTTTTGCACCTCTTGTCTTTAAGCCACTATTGTTAGAGTTCAAAGAGAATCCTGGTGGTGGTTAATGCCATAGTGACCCAGGATGGAGCCCCAGATGACCCTGATCTGCATTTCTTTTTGTATTGTGCATTTTCGAAGACTGAGTCTCTGCTGTGGGCCATCCTTTATTTTGCTCTGTGACTCAGCACTGAGGATTCCTGTGGCTATCTCATCTCTTAATTTCTTCCCCCCGCTCACCAGTGGGAGATGGATGTGGGGCATGTGCAGAGGCTGGGATTCTTTCTGATTGGTCAGTAATCTTGCAGGTGCAGGGGCTATAGGATATAAATATATAAATGGACACTGGCAGCTGATGGACCTGTGACTGACTCTCATTCCTTCACTTTGCTGTTGTTTCCTTTGTGATTCTATCTCATCTCCCCTGAACTTCCATTTTTGTTTCTGTGAAACAAGGATAATTACATAGATCTTGCAGAATAGTGATTGGAAATAACTTCTGTGAAGTGTCTGGCATAAGGTACATGTTTAATAATGGTAGCCATTCTTAGAATTGCTCTTTGTGCCACAGGAGCACAGACAGTTTTATTTATTACTGCTAGGTTTCATTCTTCTTTGTCCACCTTATCACAGCTTTATCCATCAGTACTTATGTTCTGAAAACATAATGGGAACCCAACACTGTAGGGAACGCAGATGACACGTGTGGCGGTGGCTCTGCCTCTAATGAATTGCTCTCTTGTTAAGAAAAGGCATGAACAGAGTAATAATAATAGCGTCAATAATAATCAGAGCTAATATAGATTGAGGATTTTACTCTGTATCACGCTTTGTGCTAAATGCTTTACAAATTGGATCTCATTGCATCGTCACAATAATCCATTAAATGAACACTCTTATTGTCACTCCTGCTTTCCTGAAGAGGAAAAATGGGCCCAGAGAGGTTAGGGGACTTGCCCAAGGTCAAGATTACACAGCTAAGGGTGGTAGAACCAGCACTTAAACTCAGGCCATCTGACTCCAGAACTTGAGCCTTTAACGTTTCTACTTACTTGTTCTGTGGGCAGTATTAAGTGGTGAAAACAAAGAACAGTATACTTCCCAAGAATGGAGAGGCCATCATAGGATAGAAGGCAACCAGGAGATTTTTTGGAAGGGGGGGGACCTTAAAAAGTAGTAGTTAATGATAAAATGTAACAGGCACAGGAAGGTGAATGAGAAGCTCCCCCTATGAAACCGCGTGTCCATCATTTTTCTGTTTGAGTTGATGCCAGGGCTCAAATCTTCCCAAGTGATTCGGTTCTGGTGGAGGTGTCCCTGGATCCTACGATCTCTTTTCTCTTACATCAATCTTTAAGACTTCATGGTTCAAAAATCAAGGGGTTTTGGTGCTGGAAGGGATGCCAAGAGTCACATTGCGAACTCCAGAGAGAGGGTATGAGTTGCCCAAGATGATATAGCTAGCCCAGCTAGAACTCAGGCCTCTTCACTGACATACTGGTCCTCTTTCCACTTTCCCCGTGGGCCCCTGACTGTTTTTGACAACAGGGTCGGGGATGTAAGGTTTTACCAAACTTCTGCTAGCTCTGTTTCAAGTGCTGAGTGTGTGGCCTTATTGAATACACACGTCTCCCCCAGATACTTTTCTTCCCTTAATCAGGGAGGGTAGGTATTTACCCAAAGACATTATTGGCCAGTCTGCATTCCCCTCACCAAAATGCCTAGAACGGAACACAATATGCTGAGGGCCCGCTTTCTCCCACGAGGAAGTCAGGCTTCCCCCCAAACTGGAAGCAAGAGTGTTCACCCTCAAAATCGGAGGGTTTGATTAGATTTTAGAGTTGGCCATACACTCTCTTCCTGCCACCTGCTATATTATGTGTTCAGCCAGACACTCTTGTTTGAAAACAATGTCTTTATTTAAAACAAAAATTCGAGCCTGGTTAGACAAATGCATAAACAGGTATTCAATGGTGATTGCGAGTAACTTCTTCGAAGAGGCAGCCTCTGCCCGTTGTCAGCTGGTCCCTGCTGAGTTGTTTGATGCATTCACTGCATTTTATATTACTTAATGTGCCTTATGTATCTGCCAATAAATCTGAAATACAGGTCACAGAATATGCAGCTCAAGGAAATCCATAAAAGTAGTAGAGAGAGGCTTCACCAACTGCATCAGATTGCTAAAAGCTGAGGTCATTTCCTCTTGCTAAAAATGTAGAGCTTCATAAATTATTTTTATCACCTCCAGAGCCAAGCAAACAGTTTTGCACAGATGCCAAAGGGGTTTCATTGCTTTTTTTTTTTCTCTTTAAGCTGAAAGCATTTTTCTCAGTCCTTCTGCAAAATGATTGTGTGTGGGGTTTTTTTTTTTTTTTTTTTTTTTTTTTAAACACATCCTGGCATATTGCATGTAGATCTAGGAACCAAAACACAATTGCATCTGGTCAGGGTCTTCAGTCAAAGTGACGCCAAATACCTGAGCTCAGAAGAGGGTTCCGACCTAGGTTTAATTACTCCCTGTGGTTGGGGGTTGATGCTGTTTCCTTTAATACATTTTTAAGGAGATGTTAGGTACGCAGACACAGTAAAAATGAGCAGCGAACATGCAGTGAGGAACTTTATAGAAAACACTACTGAATTAACTTACAGTACATTTGTTAAACATGAGCACCTCTAATAATGACATTTCATTTAACAATGCCCTTTGTCTTTACAGTTCATCACTTACCTATTTCGGTAATGAACTGCAGTCATACCATTCTGATTTTCTCCTAATGTAAAGGCTCAGCTCACTTCACTGCCAGTGAAGCATGATGCTATTATTCTGTTCCTGGCTTAGGAAAAAAGCTATAGAATATATCACAATACTAATTGGCTAACAACTATTAAACTCTACGATTGTTAAGGGCACCCAGTGATTCTGTTTGGCTTTTGATGGGGATAAGTAAAATAAAGAAAGAGAAATGGTTTGAAAAAAAAAAAAAAAGAGGTTAGTGTGTATACTTTATGAGCAGTAACCCAAGTCTCCGTTGAAAAAATATGAGCACACATTATATTTAATAGCTCAAATGTTATCTTAATTCTTTATCAACAATTCATGCAGATAGCTTAATACCAAATATTTTAGTTAGGATTAACAATCTGTGAAACAGAAGGTTTAGCAAATGAGAGATGGAATTTGTTCTACCTGCAGTCACAAGCAGAGGCAAATGCAAGCTGCTGGAAAGCTGGGTCGTGCAGGAGACATTCTTTTTCTGCCAAGCAAATGCAAGCAGATTCGGAAAATATTATGTCTCTTGTAGCCCTGATTTATCCTTTCTACGGAAGGTAATGAAGCCTGTGTCCAAACTTCTTTTTGTCCCTTTTGCAAAGCTTTGCTGAGGATGAAAGATAGGTGCCTCCCCTGTTTTCCTTTTTCCACGTGGCAGAGTCCCCTAAGGCATCTGCCCCCCTCTCCCTTCTGAACTCACCAAAACATCTCATTAGTAAAGGCAAGATTCAGCTCCCCATCATCTTTCCCCAGCTGAGGCAAAGCTGCACAATTTACAATAGATCTTTGGAAAACTGCTTTTTACCGAGTGTGGCTGCATCTATAGATCTCTCTCAATTACCCACAGTAAATTTAGGCATTGTACAAGAGCAAATTTTACAGTCCATGAAGAGATGAAGTGAAATCTAGATGAAATTCATTGTGACAGATTCCCAGTTAGTGCTCTGATGTGTCTGTATTACAGAAGATAGACATTCTATTAGCATGGAAGCTCCCATAATGGACTGTGAATCATCTCAGGTAATAGAGATGCCAAGCAGAATGACTGAAAAGCACTATTGAATTCCATTAGAGCTCTTTGTTTTTAAATCAGTCATTTCTCGTGAATAACCAACTATACACTTCTTGACCCTATCTCCGAGTGATAATTGTGGACTAATATTACAATACATTAATCTGAGTTACTGTGTGATTCCCATTTCAGTTGCAGGCTGATTCGGGGTTTCCTAAAATGCCAGGGCCCTTTCCTTTGGACATTGGAACTTCTATCGCAAACTGGCAGCTTTGGAAATGGCCTGTTCCATGATCCCCTGTTTTGGTCTGTTTCGACATCGCTGGGATCGTTCCTCACTGTCAGAGTGTATGCAAAGATGTTGTATTGTGAGCCTGTGACTTTCTGCCCCTTTTTCCTTTAAGGATGTCCCCTGCACCAGGTCACCCATCCTGGGCAAAACAATTAGCACAGAGGTAAGCCTGTAAGGAAACCATTTTAAGTAATCCAGATTAGCGAGGTTTTTTTGTTTTGTTTTGTTTTTCATCTTAAGTGGGTAGCCAACCGTTGGGAAAATAAAGAAACCACATTCTACTGCGCAAACAGCCCCACCTCATTTATCAATCAAGTATGATTGATCAGACTTAGTAATTACTTGGATAATTAGGACCAGGTTTCAGTTTGTGTAGGACTCTGAAGGCTTTGGATGCCTGCGTAATTACCACTTGTACAGTAGACCAAGTTGCGTGATTTATTCTGATCAATTATAATATAAACACGGAGCACTTAGAATAGATAGCCCAAACACCACACATTTCTTAATCCACTGCATTTGATACAAACACTGGAACTTGTCATGAAGCAAAGCTCTCCCTGACCAACAGTTCTGAGGTTTGCATCTATACATGACCAACAAAAATAAGTCTTTTCTCGCGCCTCATGCCTCCCACCTGATTTACAAGGTAGGGGAGAGGTAATTTGGAAAGGGGACCGTGGTATACAGAGGGTGGCAATGCCAGCTGAGTTGCTTTGAGATTCTCCCATAAATCTCCTGGGGAACAACTTTAAAGAGAGTCGACTTTACATCATCTGTCTATGATCCTCTATTCTCACATCAGGATGAACAACATTATCCTCATCGCAGGAGGACCCGAGCCCAGCGCCTCAACACGAGGCTCTCTCCTTAATGTTGTAATGACAGGTGTAAGATTAACTTTGTTAGGTGTCTAGCCACTCATGCAAACTAAATTAAATTAATGGAACAAATTTCTCTCATAATTAAGATAAAAATTCATGTCAGCTGTAACCTTGCTGTACACTAATTATATACAAATGATTTATCATCTGCTTCGCCCAGAATATTAATCCTTACCTCATTGATAACTGCAGCCAGTGTTAAGAGATGAGAGTTGATTAACTATGACAGATTGGGCAACCACAGCCCTCGGTGCCGGCACAACCAGTGAGACCAATAACACTCAAGTAGCTCTCCGGGTTGAAAATGCATTCCCATGGAAACAGATGCATGCTTAATGAAGGATACTGAGATTATTTTCAATAATGACTGATATTGGAACAGTGGGCAGAGCTGATCAATAACAATTAACCACTTAGGCTGCTAAAGACATGGTTAGAGAAAGCAGGTTATTTACACATTAGTAGAACCTTATTCGAAAACGAGTACTCTATAATGTCTCTATGCTGCGCCGTTTCTCTTTTTTCCTGCCTCGGAGGGGTTCCATGGTTGAGAGATGGTAATGTGCCAAGAGCCCTCCTGTCGCCTCTTAGCGCCTGCTTATGAAATGAGTGATTGATGTTGCCAGCGGTTCTTTGGATGCTCTCAAGATAGCTGCCAAATGTATCAAGGAAGGTCCAAAAGCAACTGTGACCATGAAACTCATACTGCTTTGTAGGGATTTGGTTTGGTGGAAAACTTTACTGCCAAGGCGTAACTCAATTGTACAGAAAATTCTTTTGATCTTTCATTGTATGCTCTTTTATTTAATTTTAAAGAGTCCAAGACGAGTTGTGCAGATATTTGAGGAAACCTTCTGCTTTGGACTCCTCTGTCACACTGGCTGGAAAGAGCTTTAATAACAGAAATTTAATAATAGATAAGGCTTTCAAAGCTATTTGGAAATTTGCACTTTTATTTTGTATTAATTTGAATCACCCCAGGAGTCGAGATCTTGTAATGCTAATTACTAATATAGACTCCCAGAATCCCTGCCCTGACAGTCAGCTTGGAGAAATCCCAACTCCCTGGGCCAAAAAGTGTTAATAAAAAGTGATTAGCTACTTAGGCCAAGTCCTATTATAATAATGCATTATATTTCCCTTGAATGGGTTACGTGCATTCTCATTTCTCTGAATGAAGAAAATGGTTGAGGGAGATGAAAATCGGGCGTTTTAGCTGGCATTGTGACCAAAAGAATCCAGCTTTAAAAAAAAAATAGGAGAGAATGCTTCTTTCTTCACACTTCTTAAATTTTGACTCTAGATCTGTAAATGCAAATAAACAGAAACATACTCTACATATTTGCTGGTGTAGCTCATCTATTTCTCCCGTTATGCGGACCGACCTAGATTTGAACTGATTCTAGCAGTGAACGCCAGCTCCAACATGCTATGTGTGTGTATTAGAAGTTTTAAGTACATAAAAGAGGGTAGCAATCTTGCCCTTTCCCCCTGTGGGACAGACATGCCCCGCTTAAATCTTCAGCCACGGAAAAGCTGTAGCTGGGAGTCCACATGGATGCTAATGAATTTGGAACAACATTTATGTGGCTGAACAAAAGTGGATCCCAAACACCCCAAGTCAAGCGCAGCAAACAAGAAATAGGCTGACACATTTCTATCAGGAAGGCAGCCAGAACGTCAAACTCTTGAATGATATTGGGCGATCTCAGCTCTGTTTTATCATCTCCGTAAATAAATCTGGAGATGATAAACAACTATAAATACCTGTAAAGATTGCTCCATAAAAATCAAATAAAAAGCATACACCCTCCCCACATCTCTCCCATCTCATTGCCCCCTTTCCTAATGAACCTTTTGCTAAATCTCCTGGTGGAGATAGAACTACATTTAACACAAAGGTAGTGAGAGTAATAGTATATTTCCTACCTACAGGAACTAGAACCTTCAGGAAGGAAAAAAAAAAAAAAAGCAAGAAACAAACCTAGCATTCTTAGGGTACAGGCTCATTATTTTATTTAGCTGTCTTGATTGGACTTTCTGTGTACTGTCTTTCCAAAAACACCACGATCTTACCCCAGTGCTTTGGACTTCTTCAGTTTTTACTACAACTGAAAACACTTACACCCCTATACCCAAGCTGGCAATGTAGTAGAGGCAATTACGCTATCCCTATCGCCTGAACAACACAATTATTGGGAAGATAATAAGATTATCCAGGCTTTTGCTTCTTAAAATTATACTGAGGCACACGGGCTGACTCCCGTTTCTTATGCATTCATCTTTAAAACAAATAAGGGAAGTAAAAATGTGCCGCTAAGCTAATGAGGACCGTGAGACAGAGCCATAGATACATTTTCTCACTTGCCTAATGAGCAAAGTGACAGACAGTGAAACAGTTCACACTTGAGTAATTCCCTAGTCATCAGCAACTGCAGAGGGGCCCCTCCTGCTGGAGCTTTGGAGGGGGGTGGTCGGGACATGTAATAAATTGACCCTGGCTCTGCCGGCCGGAATAAGTTATCACAAAGAGAGAGGTCTTGGGGTACACTCCCTGAGGAAATCTAACCAGGAAAAAAAAAAAAAAGAGTCCATTAAAGGCATCTCCAGCCATACATTCAATTAGAATTAAATTAAAACAATGGAAAAAAGAATCACCTTCTCCTCACCCAGCCAGCTGCCTGAAGGCGGTTGGATGGCTAGGATCTGGAAGATAGTGACGTCTCCCCCCACCCCCACCCCCTGACCAAGGTCTGAACACTGCTTTTACATGGTTATAAGCACGTTTCATTTTTGGCGAGAGTGGGCAAGGCAGATGAGGGTAGGTATGGTATAGTCTAGGGGTGATGTGTGTGTGTGTGTGCGCGTGCGTGTGTGAGAGAGAGAGTAAAAAATAATCTTTTTACTGACTAGTTTGGGGCCTCTGTGAAGTCCATGGGGAAGGGGGTGCTGAAAATCCACCAGTTTTCCTGTTGGCTTATTGAAAGGAAAGGAACTACAACTTGGTTCAAACCGACTCTGGGCCAGGTCCTCTTTATCCTTATTTTATCCTCATGCTGAAGGGGAGTAAGTGGGACCTGTGCTGTTTTAGCCAAGCGAACAAACTGAGGCCCCCACACCACCGTGGAGCCATTTGCGGAAGCTCATATGGCCACTAATGGAAGCAGTGAGATTCAAATTTTAGTCTACCCGGCTCCACAGCCCACACTCTTTCCACTCAGAAGAATCTTATCGGTCCTCTCACGAGAACGCTGATAAATGAGAAAGAGTTTGAGAGAGAAGCCAACCAGAGAAATGTAGTGGGGAGCACAAAGTCCTTCTAAGCCATTAAAACTTCGTGTCTAGGGGCGCCTGGGTGGCTCATTGGGTTAAAGCCTCTGCCTTTGGCTCAGGTCATGATCTCAGGGTCCTGGGATCGAGCCCCACATCGGGCTCTCTGCTCAGCAGGGAGCCTGCTTCCTCCTCTCTCTGCCTGCCTCTCTGCCTGCTTGTGATCTCTGTCAAATAAAGAAATAAAATCTTAAAAAAAAGAAAAAACAACTTCATGTCTAGAAAAATAATTCTTTGACCTGTGGATTGAGACTTAAAATTCTTTCACTTAAATGATTGTATTTACTTCATAGAGGCAGTCGCCACGTTATGGAGAGTGAAACAGAGGTCCAGAGACTCTGGAAACCAGCCACAGGTCACTCAGCCAGGGGGTGATGAAGCCGGGTCCAGACCAAGTTCCCCAGGCTCTTTTCAGGACATTCCACCCACTGGCCTGCCTGCACATAGAACACGAAGGTTGGTGGACACGCTAGGACTACCTAAAGCTGACACAGCGTGATAGGAACATACAATGTCCTGCAAACGGTGGTAAAAACTTTCTATTACTTATATATGTTTTTAAAGATCTTATTTATTTATTTGAAAGAGAGAGTGAGCAAGAGAGAAAACACAAGCAGCGGTAGTAGCAGAGGCAGAGGGAGAAGCAGGTTCCCCACTGAACAGGGAGCCTGACATGGGACTCGATCCTACAACCCTGGAATCGTGACCTGAGCTGAAGGCAGATGCTTAACTGACTGAGCCACCCAGGTGTCTTCTTGCTTTTATTTTTATTTGTTGAGAATTATTGGTAAGGAAGCAGTACGTAAGGAGTTCCACCTTGTTTGTGTAAGATTAGCTGTCATAAATTTAAGAGACTGTATTCTTTAAAAAGAAAAAGACAGGAGGGCTACAGGGGTAGCTCGGTCGGTTAAGCGTCTGATTTTTGATTTCTGCTCAGGTTATGCTCTCAAGATCATGAGATCGAGCCCCCCATCTGGCTCTGGATTGACCACTGGAGTCTGCTTATCTCTCTCCCTCTGCGCCTCTCCCTGCTCTCTCTTTCTCTCAAGTAAATAAATGAATTTTTTAAAAAAGGAAGAAGCCAAGAAAAGCATACTTAAAGTATTTGACTCAGCTAAATGAAGGAGGGAGGGAACTGCTCTGACAAGTGTTAGTTATTAGCTGACGGGTGCCCACTATTGGCTAAAAAGTGAAACGCATACATAATGATGCCACCAAGATGAGGGAATGCACGAATGTTACTCTCATCTTACAAAGGAGAAACCCAAAGCTTGTCACTCCCACTGTGTCCCTGGGCCCCGGTATATTGGTGTGACTGGGGGGCTGAAGATGGCTCCCAGGATACCAAATATCCAGTATGTTCGATCTTCAACCATTCATCCTGGTGTCATTTATATCATACATACGCATGGCTTAAAACCTGTTTAAAATATTTAGCACATCCTGTATATTCTCATCTTAGTGCTTTAATGACCACAGTATCTTCCACGTCAGAGTGGGCCCGTTCAATATGTGCCGGTGCACCATCTTTTAGAGAGGTTCTTTACTTTATTCAAATTACTAATCATTTAGAGCATCACTAAAAGGCTTTCTCCCTTGCTCCCCATGCATGCTTAACCTAATTAACTATAAATGAGGAAAATGCTATCCACATTAAAAGAAAATGTTAACATATAAATTATCCCACTCTTTCTGGTGAGGCTAAGGACTCCTTTAGGCAGCTCGACTGTGGGGGCAGACTCTCTGTTTCTGTGTTCTCAGTGCTGTCCTTCCATAGAATGGGCCACAGAAATTTCTGTTCATCGTGGGCCCCTTCCTCAGTATTGATCATGATGCTATGTATAACCTTGCAAACTGTCCCTCTTTGTGTTTGCTTAAGTACTCTCAGGAAACTAGAAGGATGAAGTGAAAAGCATCTAAAATGCTTTCAGGAGAGCCCCATAGGGTAGAGAAGTAGCAAATGACATCCTAGACTTGTCCCTCAGTACTGGAAATCCTGATGGTCACCTGCCTCCATCGACACATCCATCTAGAGGAAGCCAGAAGTGTCTCAAAAGCCTCAGTTCATAGATCCCCAGAATGTCCTCTTTCTGGCTGACACCACCCAACCACTCCCAATGCTGCCTTCCTGGAGGGGCCATTCCATTCGATGGTCGACACAAGTGGGCAAAGGTCTTCTGAAAACTCTTATTAGAAAGAGGTGGGGGGGGGACCTGGGTGGCTCAGTGAGTTAAGCTTCTGCCTTCAGCTTGGGTCATGATCTCCGGGTCTTGGGATCAAGCTCCGCATCAGGCTCTCTGCTCAGTGGGGAGCCTGCTTCCCCCCTCTCTCTGCTTGCCTCTCTGCCTACTTGTGATCTCTCTCTCTCTTTCTCTTGCTGTCAAATAAATAAATACATACATAAATACATAAATAAATAAAAATCTTTGGGGGAAAAAAAAGAGTGCCCATTAACACATTAATCTGAAAGCCCATATTAACTATCAAATGGTCCTAGATTTAACCTTTGAGAGCTGAGTGAAGGTCACTGGCAGAACAGAATGTGGAGCAGAAAACTGGCTATCGGGCAGGAGGAGAGGTTGGGACTGTAGAGGAAGCTGTTGGGGAAAGGCCCTGAGCGGCTAATGGACACCAGTGGAGGCAATGGGTGGCAGCACCCAAAGCAGGATTCCCCACTCTTCAGCTTGGCTTGTATTTTTGTTCCTGCTTTGAATACATGTGATGGATTAGGATAGACTATTCTGAGATTCTAGCAACTAGGAAAATGCAACTGGCATAGACAATTCCCGATTTTCTCTCCTATTATGCCCTATTCCTCTCACCTTTTGCTCTGCTTGTCAAGAGCATGAAAAAGTCCACTTCATTCTTATAGCTCTGGGGGAATCTCTAGTCTTTGGGGGCATTAGTTGGAGGTCCCTGCCCACCCCCAGCTTGCTGTGCACTGACACCTCCTACCCTGAGCTATGTGAAGTGGGGAGTAGTGGAGGCTGTGATCAAGCCACTGGGGGATGCCCGAGTCCAAGCAGGCTTAACATCCACATGTGCAGTCAATTCTTGATTATCCACACCAATGGTCTGTGACCCAGGCCCAGGTAATCCCAAATAATTGACAATCCAAAAGGAATTTCTCTTTGGTTTTGGAATATGCTCTGACTTTTCCAGCTGAAGCTCTTCTTCTCCCACTTATGCTTTCCTTGGTAGGATATTAAGAATCATTTATGTTCCTTTAGCTGGGCACGTGGTCTGAGCAATTGCTTGAAGTCAGCCCCAGATTGAAAATTTGCCTACTCCATAGACAAATGATTCCCTTGCAGGCAGTTGAATTTGACAGTATCATATATTGCATAAAGAATAATCTGTCCAGGCTACTGTTGTTCATTCATTCATTCATTCACCCATTTGACACCATGCATAGAGCTCCTACTGGGTTCTAGGCACTGTACTATGAATTAGGGATATAGAGATGAAAGATTGAGCCCCAGCTCTTGAGGGATATACCTTCTAGTGGGACTTAATGGAATAGAATTTAGTATCTCGCTTTTGACCTGCATATGCCCACTGCATATTCATTTATCATTCCCATTTTCAGCTTAACATCTATCTAGCTCCCTTCATTTGAGAAGTTTTAGTATTTGGGGGGAAGAGCTATAGGTGATTATTGGATTGGTTGGGGGCTCCCACAGATGGAAAGAACCAGATCACTCCAGTTTTGAGGATCAGATATGCCAAAAATGAAGAGATGCCTAAGCCAGGTGTACATTTATAGATTCTGAATGTTTACATTTAGAAAATTAATGTTTTAACACTCTAAAAAGTATAGTGTTTATATAAATTTGTTTGGAGAAAATCTCAAGAGTATAAATTTCAGGCCCTTCATGAATGGGAGATTGGACTGCTCCTCCTTCTGTTCGTGTTCACACACAAACCCCAGGTAGAGCCCTGGTTGAAGGGAGGGAGGTCTAGGTGGACTGAGTGGAGTCAGCGTAAAGCTCAGAAGAACCTCTGTAAATATGAAGTAGTTGATCCATGGCTCTCTGTCCTGTGGTCACAAAGAATAGTTCACAGCAAGACAAGACACATCTTAAGTACTTTGACCCAAAAGGCATCAGATCCATTTGTTTCTACAAAGTCAGCATGTTCCCATTGGAAGAATCTGATGGAGTACCTAGCAAGGGGCTACCACCACTCTGTTAAGTCTATATGACCCCCCCACAACTCTCCATACACACTCATGTCAATCCTCAGTCCTCTTCTTGAAAAGCCCACGGAAGGTAAGAAACTTCTGACAATGTTAAAATTGGGATTAAAAGTACGAGGTTGTCATTTACCTTCAGTTTTTGTGTTTGGGAAGGTAAAGAGCACACTAAATAAATTTCGGGTGACAATTTCCCCATTTAAATTAGTTACGATGGATGCTGTATAATTAATGTTGTCTTAACCCCCATTGCTTATTAGCAACTTTGCAGGAGTTCCCTCCTGGAGAAGATCAAGATGAGATGTTTATAAATTGGTTTTTCAGATAATATGCATGCTACGAGGCATTTTCTCTCTGTGCCTTGTCTTCTACTTAAATGTTCAATGTTTGTTAATGTTATGACTCGGAATCATTAACTATCACCTCGAAGTCCCCTATGGGTTCAGAAATGCAGAGTAGTTTGGGTGGCCGAGATGGAAAAAGCCTT
Organism: Mustela nigripes; assembly: GCF_022355385.1. NCBI lineage: Eukaryota > Metazoa > Chordata > Mammalia > Carnivora > Mustelidae > Mustela > Mustela nigripes. The sequence continues at coordinate 100,996,910 of NC_081559.1, forward strand.
GGGCTATCTTCAAGGCTAATTTGGTATACTGAAATATCTGTCCAGTAGCCAGGATTATAGCCTCAGCTTTGCCCTCACCCCTGTTCATACACAGCTCAGCCCTTTGCCTCCTGGTATTTTCTCCTTTTTTCCATTTCCTTTCAGAGTTCCCAATGTTTCATTACAAAAATCTCTATTCCTCAGTGACTTGTACTTTATTCTTTCTTTTCTATCCCCAACACCTAGTAAGTTCTCTCTTTCTTTCCAGTTATTTCCAAAGGAGTGATTCACATGTCACACAAATTGAAACTGGAATTTTTGTGGTTGCTAAAAAGACATTCAGGAGTCAATCCTTTAATACTTAACATTTCCCACAGGAGAACTTGTGGTTTAGAGGCATTTATTTATTTTTTATTTTATTTATTATTATTATTATTTTTTTTGGTGTGTGTGAATGTGGGGGTTGGGTTTGTAGGTCAAACAGTGAGAACGGGAGGTTGGAAGCCACAGGAAGACCAATAGGATCAGACTTGGTTGTGGTTGTCTATAAAGAAGCATAAGGTATGGGCAGAAGGTCCCATTAGTTCTGCCTAGTTAGGAGGGATGAAGTTAGTGAAAACTTTTCTGAAGTCCAAGTCAGAGTCATTTTATAAAGCATGTGATGATTTGCTGTCCTTTGATGGAAAAACCCATTACTTAAATAACAGTTAACCTTCAGCAAACATTTATTGTGTCAGGCACTGTGTAAGTGCTTTATGGAAATGAAACTCACTCAAGGTTGGTGCTTCTATGAATAGGACCTTTAATCACCCCTCTTTTGCTTAGCGAGGAAGTAGAGAAGATAAGAATTAAACTTGGGTCTGCATGACTCTGGAGTCTTGAATGCTTGAACATCACGTGCTAATAGCATAAAACCCATGCTTAGCAGTTACTGTTGGAGTAGTGGGGACAGGATGGCATGAAGTCTAACATCCTTCTTCCTTAAATATATCTCATGGATAGAAGACAGCTGGGATGACCACTGCAATGTGGTCCAGGTACATACCGCTGGGTAAAAAATCATCCTCAAACTTCGTATTTTATAGTATCTCAAGATTTTGTGGCTCAGGCATTTAAGCAGGGCTCACTCAGCTGGGTAATCCTGTCCCAAGTAGCTTTGAGTTAGGTCACCTAGATTCAGCCAGTGGATGGGCTGGGCTGGGGGCTTCAAAATACCTTCAGTTGCTTTTCTGCCACTTGGCAAGGAAGGTGGAAGTGGGGTTCAATTGAGACTGTGATCAGAGCATAGTGGCGTTGGGGTGCTGGGACTTCTTCTATGGCTGGTTTGGGCTCCCAGAGTATTCCAAGATACGGAAAGTAGATGCTTCCGGGCTCTTAGGCCCTGGGCTCAGCTTTTGCACTTCACTTCTACAATGTTCTTAAGCTCATTGAAAGGAGAGTTCATTGTCACTAACTCCATCCCATATATCCCACTTATGACCCACATCTAGGCTCCAGCCTCCTCCTCCCCTAGTCCTCTGGAACTCACCTTCGTGCAGTCACCAAGAAACCTCCTCATCATTGAATTAAAAGATTTTTTTTTCCTGTTCTTATGTTATGTAACTTTTCTACGACAGCTGACTTTCCCAATCATTTCTTTGTTGAAAGTCTCCTCTCTTGATCATTCACACTAGTTTCTCTTCCTCTGCTTTCCTTTTAAATTCTGATTGACCTCAGAGTTTAATCTTTTGGCCTCTTGCCTTTATTATATACCAGTGGTTCTCTACTAGGAACAGTTGTCCTCTCCAGAGACATTTGGCAATGTCCAGAGACAGCTTTGGTTATTAAAATGGAGCGCTACTAGAACCGAGTAGGTAGAGGTCAGGAATGTTGCTAAACATCCTACAGTGCACAGGACAGCCCCCGACAACAAAGAATTATCCATTCCTAAATATCAGTGGTGCTGAGATCCAGAAACCGTCCTGTGGCTTTAAAAAGTGGGTACTGGTGGGGCGCCTGGGTGGCTCAATGGGTTAAAACCTCTGCCTTTGGCTCAGGTCATGGTCTCAGGGTCCTGGGATTGAGCACCATATCGGGTTCTCTGCTCAGAGGGGAGCCTGTTTCCTCCTCTCTCTCTCTCTCTGCCTGCCTCTCTTGCTCACTTGTGATCTCTCTCTGTCAAATAAATAAATAAATAAAATCTTTAAAAAAAAAAGTGGGTACTGGAAAGAGGGTGAATCTTGGTAGCTTCCCTTCCTTGGGGAGCTATCACTGAGGGACACCTTCTTGGCAAATAGTACGGTGTAAAGGAAAGACAAAGGTTTTGTGCTTAATAGATCTAGATTCAAATTCTAATTCTCCCATGGCATAGATCATAATTTCTACTTTGTGGAGTTGTCTTGATGACCAAATCAGATAATCCCTATAAAATACCAAGTACAGAGTAGGTTCATAAAAGCTAACCTTTCCCTCTAAATCACGTAACAGATGTCTCCTTCAAGGCTAGGCTTTGTTTACCGTGTAATACCTGGAAGGTACCTGCTGCATCATAAGATTCGAATAAATATTTGCAGGAGGAAATATGAATAAAGCCACTTTACTTCTTTAAGAGGCTGCTTGCCCTGAGAACTCTCTATCTAGAGACGTTTTCTTTTCTTCTGTCCTTGTTGGACCTTGTTTAGAAGTGGGTTTTGTAACTTTAATTGAATTATATAGCCCAGCCCCAACAGCATAATAACCATGTCATTGGCTTGGCATGTAACCTTTCAATTAGAAAGTAGGTAACGGCCCATAATATAAAGTAGTAAACACAGACAGCCTTGTGCTCTTGTAGTTATAGCAAAAGTTGCAGCAGAGGGTAACTTCAGAGGCCTATGTGGTACCTCTTGGTCCTTAGTATTGATGCTCACTGTAAAAGGAAAGGCTTACATATTTGGGGGTCTCTCTTCCTCTATATTTTTGTGCCTAATAGGAAGTTATCAACCTAACCTAATTTTTCTGGGATTCAAAGAAAGAATCATAAAGGAGACTACTTCTATGTGGTTTTGTACAATGTAAATCAGTAACATTTAACATGTATGCCCATGTTTCCTTCAGACTTCCTCTCCACATGGTCATCAAGGTAAGCTTTTGGAAACCTGAAGCTCATAATGCACTATCCCCTACCTCCTATTATATTAGGATAAAAACAAAATTTTATAACATGGCATATAAATCTCTATGTGATTTATCCTCTGCTATTTCTCCTTTGGACTTCGATTCACTTCCCTGATTATGGTGAAGTCCACTCATAGAGTTGTGTGTCTCTCTGTCATGGTCCTTGGCCAAGTCACACAATTATTCCTTTATTAGTGTCCTTCTTTGATTAACATTAATCTTTCTCTCATAAACTCTTTGCTCTTCTACCCTTCTATCATATCCCCAGAGCCTGACACATAATAGCTGCTCAGTAAACACTTCTTAAATGATAATACTTAAGCAGAAGAGATGATATCATTAGTAGTTATCACTTCTTTACTTCAGCATTGAACCTAACCGAAGCCCACTTCTGTTAAAATAGGTAACGATCCCTTCTAAACCAAAGGAGATGTGAGCTAGAAACAGAACGAGTTCGTTGATGATGATGGTGATAGATAGTATATAGATAATATTAATACATAATTAAATTAATAAAACAATTTTACCTAATAGTTAAATCTTAGTCTTTACTGAGTACTCGCTCACTATCTGCCAGGTAGTATGCTAGGTAATGGAGATAAAATATGGAGCAGATGGATGACTCCCATCTATTATCTCAATCAATAGATCTGTTAACTAGGTACGATTATTTCCCCACTTTATGGACAAGAAATTGTGGAAGGTTAAGTAAAGTCATGACCATACAGCCAGTAAGTTGCTGATAGAGCAGGTATTTGAACCTGGGGAGTGACTCTAAAGTTGTTAACCATTAAATCATATAATTTTTAAAGAAAATAGATTAGGAGAGAACTAGTGCCTCAATCTAAGGAGGTAATATCTCTTGGCAAACACTGGGGATACGAACACATTCACCAGCATCCGGAATGAACTGGGCATCACTGTGCGCCAGATGCTGTTTTACATGCCATATACACCTTTTTCACTAATGTCCAAAGGAATAACTCTCCACAGCTTACCAGACTGAGAGGGGAGAGAGGGGCAGAAAGCAGAGGAAAAGTAAGTGGGACACTTGAAAACTTCCAGCTCTGAATGTCTTTACAATATAACTTTTAAATTGTATTTTAAAGGCAGGAAAACCTTTTGAATTCAGACTCAATAAACCCAGAATTTATAATATTGAGACACTGAATCATAGACTTTTACAACTGAAAAAGACCTGAGAGATCATCTAGTCCAAGCCCTTCATGGAGCTTCAGATTGAGTATAAAATTAGATAAATCTTAGGTAGCTCAAAACTTCTGTTTTATTCGTATAACGTCACGATTTATAGGCCAATCCCAACTTGTCATTTGAAAAGACCTACTCAGTTTAAATGAATTAGTAACCACTTTGATCAATTTATAACTACGGTGGTGTGCAGAAAAAGTGTATTTCTTTAAAAATATTTTACATTTGTAATAGTCACTAATTCCTATAGGAGGTTACCAACAGGGCTCCTCTTAGTGGAGGAATGAGATACGAATGAAATTTTATTATTCAACGAAGTTTCAAGACCCGAGACACACATATATCATGGAGTAGAAAAAGCACAATCCCAAAGTGAGACGAAAGTCTTCCTTCCAGGTCCCTTCCCTTCTTCCCTCCCTCCTTCCTGCTTTCTCTTAACCCCATGCTACTGCTGCATTCTATTGTCCTGGACAAGTGAGGATAGCTCGTATTTTAAAGCCTTAAAGACATCTGTAGGATTTAGAATGTTTCCAGCTCCCCAGGCCATTCGAAAGGAATAACTCTGAGCAGAAAAGATGACATTGTTGGTGAAACTGAAGGCTCACCTGAATTTACTTTAATGGGGGACCCCCAGCTCCCCAGAGGGAAATGTCGGCAAAGATATCACTGGGAGCTCAGAGGAAAATATTATGTTCTAACCTTTTAAAAATTAATCCAACTATTAGCAGGGATCCCAACTGTATTTCATTCAAGCCATAATCCGAAAGGTATGATGATTAAACCAAGACAAATGTAGTGTCATAAGCAAATGTCACGCCATAGATTTACCTACCAACAAGACATTGGCATGGTTCGGGTCAGAGGTTAATTAAAGACATCGAAAGGTCATTCTGTGATTAGGGGAAAGCAGAGTTTTAATAGGGCATCAGTCCGACCCACACTGACAGAAGATTTATGCCGGCCGCGATGACACCGCCACGAATCCTGCTGATAACAAGAGCCTCAATATTGGACTGAACAGAATGATGAATGGAGCACATATCTCCTCACACTTCTCATTACAAGCTCTTTCACTCCTGGTGGCACTTAGCAGCATTTATTTACTGGGGTTTGAAGGTGCGGGACAGCAGGACAGTATATCTAATACTTTTAAATGTAGACTTGTGATATAAAAATGAAACAAGAGATAAGATTAGGTCTTTGAATAATTGCACAGCTTTTCTTCCAAGATTATATTCACTAGTACTAACATTATTTCCCCCCCCCTATGTTCTTCTAGTGTGTGAGTGGTTCAAGAAAATTAATTGTCTGAGGCAGAAGGTCAGGAGGAAAAATTACTGATAAGCATTAAACATGCTATAAAATAGCGCCTTGCCGCATTCTGCCTTCCATAGCACTCAGGATGTGAACAAAAGATAATATAAAGAAAAGGATATACACATTTCCCCCTATGCCATATTTAGGGTTGTTTCAGCACTGTTCTTATTTGGTTTCAATTAGGTATAAGATCTAGAAAGAAAGCCAAATGAATGCAAAACAAATAAAAATCACACAACTTACAATATCGCTCAGCTGAAAGCAACATGTAAGAAAACGCAAACCCTGATGAATAATGTTTACTTTTTCACGAAACTCCTTTCCAACATGTTATATATTTATCAAGCCGCTAGAGTGTAAATTCTGTGACTAAGTCCTATCATCTCTCCACCAGGAGACACCATGAAAATTCTAATTACAGAAAACTGGTAGTAGTATTATAAAAAGGCTACTTTCTGCAGATTCGAACATGTCAGTGGCTGCGATTTCACAATCGAAAGATCAGACTCTTTCTGCTTGGGCCGCCAGCCCCAGGCCGGACGAGGGGAAGATCCCATGTTACCTAACCCCAAGTCGGTCCTCACGTTTATTCAGAAAACAAGAGGAGTCAGCCTGAATGGAAGTCTAAGAGCTGAAGCTTGCAGTAGAAGAGCTCTGAGAACATCGCCTTCCTTTTTCTCCCCCACTAGCCAATCGTAGTCCCGGGTGGAGAACAAATTGCAGGTGGATTTACACAGTCATAATCAGCCCGGCCCGTACAACCACCCGGAGCCACAGGAACGCAGATGTCTGTGCGTCGACCGGGCACACAACTTAAGGACCCACTTCTTGGCACCGAACAAGCCAAATAAGCATTTTGAGTGGCTGACTGACTGACGGAACCCCACTGAGAGTGACTGACGGAACCCCACTGAGGACGGAACCCCACTGAGAGCGGAACCCCACTGAGGGCGGGCAAGCTGCTACTCATGAGGATGTTCTTGTTGGCTTTTATGACTTTTCACTTAGGATTTTCATTTGCCCTGACAAATGCCAGCTAGAGAAGTTTCAGACTAGATAATATGGCTGTGCAAAAGAGCTTCTGGTGTCCTCCAGTCAAATCTATCTGAGGCTCATTTATGTAGGTGAGGGGCAGTATTCAAATGAGAGGCCATTGCAGACCAGTCCTTGCTGGGAACTCAGGCCGCAGCCAGGCCAGTCATTGCACCAGGCGGCCATTAGCAGGATCAGCATGGTGGCCATCGTCATCCCAGAAGTATGTTGATCAGTTTCTGCCAGTCCACATTCTATCTGCTAATGTTCACAGAGCCTTCAGAGTAGTGCGTATGTGTGTGTGTATGTGTGTGTGTTGTAGCTGTTTGGAGGTGGCAGGAATTAGTATATAGTAGAATGGGGGAAAATAGTAAATTTCTGCAATTTGTGTATAGGGAGTATAATATTTTCCAGACTGCTAGGAAGGAATGTCTTCCTGAGGTTTTATTTTTATTTTCAGAGGAAACTTGAAGTGAACCAGTGTAAACAGCCCGTGCCCACTTCCCACTGCAAACCACTAGACTGAAATAGTATGAAAATAATATGATGTTATTTATTCTCTTTTTTTCAGGACCAGGACCATCTTATGGGAGAATTTGGGAAAACCATACTCATTCAAAAAAATCCATAAAAATAACCACCAATGAACTAATGCTTATTGATAAAAATAACCACCGATGAACTAATGTTTATTGATAAGCTATTCGAAGCTAGATATAACAAAGGACTTTAAAAAAGTACACATCATAGACCCTGCCCTTAGTGGGCTTAAGGCTCGCTGAGAAAACATACAAGAACATCAGAAGTATGAATCCCAGCACAAAGCAAGGCTGCATCTGATAATTACTAAAGAAACAGTATGGAGTTTGGCAAATTTTTCTGTAAAGGCAGATAGTAATTATATTAGGCTTGCGTGTTATGTGGTTTCTGGCTCAACCACTCAGTTCTGCTCTTGTAGAAAGAAAGCAGCTATAGACAATACTTAGATGAAAGGGGTGGCTGTGTCCCATTGAAATTGTTATTTACAAAAATGGATGGCAGGCTGCATTTGCATGGAGGACCAGGTTTTGTTCACCTCCGGTGTAGCCATTAAGTACTTAGGTATTTAGAGAAAGGAGGAAGGAGTGTTAACATGGGTGGAAAGGAAAGTCTTCATGCACTAGCAGGAGATTGAAGCCTCTGTAGGAATTAGGGGCAGAGAGGTAATATTCTTGGTGAGAACACTGTAAACAAAGGCTATGTATAGTAGGAAGGCTTTGTGCTGGGGTAGGTGGGAATAAAAATAGAAACAAAACACAAAAAACCACCTTCTCCAGGACTGTAGTCCAAGAGGGAAGGGCATTTCCTCTTCTGACAAGCAACTGCTGAGAGATTAAATGCACAAATAGGTCCTGAGATGCTTATTCCTAAAACCACAGTGCCCCATTTAGGTCCTTTGACTCTTCCACTAGGCAATGTTTTTAGACTATCTCTTTTGGGAGGATTGGCATTTCAGGCTCCAGGGTGCAGAGGTGCCAGCTCACAGAAGAATGAAATTCATTGTATGACTATCTGGGAAAGTTCTTTTGCAATGTTTTCTCTCTGTTGTCAAGAGCTGCACACCAAGCCAAATGACCACGGTAGTTCTAAAAGTCTGTGTCTCTGATGACAAGACCCCCCCAGTTCAAGCCAAACGCTAAACCAAGAGGGTATCATTTTTTTAAATTTATATTTTTATTGAAATTCAATTTACTATATACTGTATTATTAGTTTCAGAGGTAGATTTCAGTGATTCATCAGTTGCATACAATACCCATTACTTCAAGTACCCTCTTTAATGCCTGTCACCCAGTTACCCCATCCCCCCACCATCCTCCCCTCCAACAACCCTCAGTTTGTTCTCGATGGTTTAGAGTCTCTTATGGTTTGCCTTCCTTTCTGTTTTCATCTTATTTTATTTTTCTTTCCCTTCCCCTATGTTCATCCCTTTTGTTTCTTAAATTCCACCTGAGTGAAATCTTACAGTATTTGTCTTTCTCTGACTGACTTATTTCACTTAGCATAATACCTTCTAGTTCCATCTATGTTGTTAACAAATGGCAAGATTTCATTCTTTCTGATGGCGGAATCATATTCCATTGTATATACATACACTACATCTTCTTTATTCATTCATCTGTCGATAGACATTGGGCTCTTTCCATGGTTTGGCTCCTGTGGACATTGCTGCTATAAACACAGGGATGTATGTGCCCATTTGAATCACTATGTTTGTATCCTTTGGATAAATGCCCAGCAGTGCAATTGCTCGGTCATGCAGTAGCTCTATTTTTAACTTTTTGAGGAAACGCCATACTGATTTCCAGAATGGCTACACCAGTTTGCATCCCCACCAACAGTGTAAGAGGGTTCCCCAAAGGGTGACATTTCTAAAAGTACACTAATTGGAACACTAGTTTGGCTAGATGATTCCCAGAAAAAAGAGGTCTCTGTGGTGTAACTTATGCTTCCTCCTAGAGATTGACCAGGATGTTAGAAAATTAAAGGACATGAGAAGACCTATTGCAAAGAAATCTGTTTAACTTGCATAACCACAAATTTCCCAAATATTTCACCACAGAATCTTTTTCCATGAAGCATCTATGAACATTTCATGGAACCCGTTTTGGAAAACAATGCTTTAAAGAAACAGACATAGGAATAAATACTGTGAACAGTTTCTAGTCATGGCTTCAAGTTCACATGAAAGACAAAGTGTGGTGGTGAGAGAGAGAGAGATTGAGAAACTCAAGTGACTCTCGAGGGGTGTAAGTGTAGGGTAGAACGGAGCCTTCTTCTTTCCTGTAGCTATTTAAAGTCTACTGGTCCCAACACACCCACAATGTTCTAATTTCAGGTGAACAGGAGTACTAAAATGCAAGATGGGATAGAGAAATATGGGAGCAAGATATTTAAACTTATTTTCTTCTTATTTTTCTTCTGCTTATTGTTGTTGATGTTCGACTCCTGGCTTTGTTCCCTTCTTCCATGTCCTTCTGGAGCCTTTGTTTGACTAAAAGCATGAAAATGATTGTCATCCTGAGCTATTCTTGGCAGGCAGAACTGAGCTTGGAGGGAAAACAAAACGTATGATTAGCAAGTACATAAACATCCCCATCCAGGCCTAACTCCCCTCCTCCGTAGAGCAGAGGAGAACTGTGCAGAGGAGCGAAGCAACCAAGAATTCCATCGCAGTATCTAGAGAATTCACTGGGAAATTCTGTGAAATTTGCTGCTAACAAAGTCAGACATTACAATCTAATTAAATATGCTCCTATGTTGAAGAGGCTGCACTTAACAGTTAGTAGCGTTGTTTTTTTTTTTTTATCTTACTATGTGTTTTCAGGGTGTACTAATTTTTATGCACTGTATAGCTATCTAGTTTTGTTAGCTCATCCATTTAGTAAGTATTTATTCAAGTTGTACTGGGTATCAAATACGTGCCAATCAATGAAGACTATGAAAGGAACCCTGCCTTAGAGAAGCAGATGGTCAAGATGGGGAAAGAGACACAGAGGCTTCTAAATGCAATCAGGTATTCTAGATACATGCTAGAGCTTGGTATAGGTAGGGGGCAAATCAAGGGAATCAGTTACCAGTTCTATCTGGAAGTGCCAGAAATCTCATGCAGGAGCTAGACTTAGAACCAGATCTTGAAAAATGAGCAACAGGGCATGTACCAAACGGATAGGTATTCCCATGATCCAGAAATGTTTTGCTGGTTAGTTCCATGTGCATTTAGTGATTGGCAAATCCTTGAACCCCTCCCATCTCTATGCCATCTTGTAGTTGAGAATATTTTATCATTGGGAATCTTTAAATTGAAATACATGAACCCAAGGTAGTGGTTGTTCAAGATGATCCACTGGAGTGTGGAAAGAAAATGTCAGAACTTTAAAAATTTCATCTCATTCCTTCGAAATTTCTAGTTTTGAGTTTTGCAATGTGCAAATGAAAACCATCATACATGTTTATAATTTATAATTAAATATCCACATGTTGTTGGTACATGGTGCAAATTTTTTTTTTCACTCATGGGGCACATGGTCAAAAGATTTCATTTATTCATTACTCATCTGTGAAGTAATTGCAAGTATCTTAGATTTGTTTTTTTTATTCAATAGGCTATTCCTTGGAGTTTTCTTAGACATTATTTTTTTTTTTAGTGATGGAAATATATTATTTTGTGCCTCTTTACGCTCCAGGTTTTGTACTAGGCACTTTGCATAAAGTACCTCAGTTTACTTTTTGAATAGTCCTAATGAGATTGAGATAAATATCCCAGTATTTGATTGAAAAATTTAGGAGCGTAGTTTAGTAATGTCCTCCAGATTAAAAGGTGGCAGAACTAGGATTGAAATTAGAAGTAGTCTTAGATATTTAAGTGGCAGTATGTTGAACAATTAACAATGGCCTTTTCAAAGCCAATGGCAACAAATTCCTAAGTGCTTTCTTTGTTTTGTCGAAGGTGTTAGAAATTAAGTACTCCTAGTCTTTCTGCTCTAATTTTTCTATGAAAGTGTGTATACCTATGAACAAAAGTGAACTCTGGTGCTTATTGGATTTATTCCTAAACCTTTTAGGATTGCATTTGATTTTTAAAAATGTATTTCTCCTTTGATCTAGAAAGAATTATCCATTTCCAATAATATAAATAGGAAACATGCCTTTAGTACTTATTATGCATCAGAGGTTGTAAAAAAAAATCTTTCCATATAACAGCACATCTTTAGCTAAGTTACTCCTTAGGTAATAATAGCTAGTAAGTAATGGAGCCCAAATTCTAATCCAGGCAACGTGACTCTGGCTTTGGGACTCATGCTATGCTGTTAACCATTAGGCTATATTCCCTCCCCATAAAAAGGCACAGAGTTGCCTGAACAAAAATGTTCACTGTGGTGTCGTTTGCAATAGGGAAAAATTGGAAGCAACCTAAAATGCCCAATAGCATCATCCATCACTATGTTACATTCCTTGCTAAACCTCCGCATGGAATGGAATATGACAAATGCTATGCAGCCAAGAAAAATGCTAATGGTATGTGTTTCTTAGGGCAGCCACAAGAGGTTTCCACAAATTGCGTGGCTTAAGGCCACAGGAGTTTCTTCTCATGGTTCTGGAAGCCAGAGGTCCCAAATTGAAGTATCAGCAGGGCCACACTGCCTCTGAAGGCGCTGGCAGTATGGGGCGCAGGGGCAGGGGGGGAGTTTTTTTTTGCCTCAGTCAAGCTTCAGGTGCCTTCCTCTTTTCCTTGGCTTGTGGCAGCATCTTCCAACCTCTGTCTTGTCTTTACATGGGCCTCTCTATGTCCAAATCCCCCTCTTTTTCCCTATACAGACCCTATGTACAGAATGATTTCATCTGAAGACCCTCAAATAATTAAAATTTCAAAGACACTATTTCCCCATTAGGTCACAGTCTCTGGTTCTGGATGGACATGAAATTTGGGGGAAAATAACTCACTATACTCATTCAAACCTATATTTATTGAGATGCAAAATGAAATATTATTAAGTAAAAAAATTCCATTAAAAAGCAATATGCCTGGTATGATTTCATTTTTTTAAAATAGATTTTATTTATTTATTTGACAGACAGAGATCGCAAGTAGGCAGAAAAGCAGGCAGAGAGAGAGGAGGAAGCAGGCTCAGCGCTGAACAGAGAGCCCGAAGTGGGGCTCGATTCCAGGATCCTGGGATCATGACCCAAGCCAAAGGCAGAGGCTTTAACCCACTGAGGCACCCAGGCGCCCCCTGATTTCATTTTTGTAAAAAGCATATGTTAACCTGCATGTGCACATGCATAGAAAAATGTTCAGAAAAATACAGCCAGAATATTAATACTGATTATCTCTCTGCAACAGTATTATGGGTAATTTTTTGCTTTTCTCTTTATTGTTTCCCCTACAGCCTTTTTGCTATGAAAAGGAATAATCAGAAAAACAATTTCTGGGTTTTTTTTTTTTTAAACAAATCTATATTTGACTCAAAATTTCCCAAACACTTGAATGACAGAGTACAAAATCTTATTGGTCTTAGACTTTTGATGCTTACAGAAAATCACTTCAGGGAATGGTTAGAAAGGATTTGGCTTTTTTGTTTGCACAGAAAAACACTTTATCAGCTCTTCCCAGGTTCCAAACCTCAAGTCCTTTGTCACTGCCGCCCCCCCCCATTAACTACAAAAACCCTGTAAACTCAATTTTTTCCTCTTGGTTATGGCCATACATCTTTCTTTCTCCACAGAATCTTTAGATATTAGACAAAGGGTTTTAAAGGTAGCTTACAGTGTGAATCAATATCACTTTAATTTTTCCATGTGCAAAAACTCACCTTCCCACCAGTATTGTGACTTAAGGTTTAGATCGCATCCTACTTCTTTGCCTTCTCCTGTTGTGATAACCTATCCCTGAATGCTGAGAAAATGTGGTTATCTGAGAGACTAATTTTTCTACACAAAGACACCTTTTTTTAAAATAAGTGTTGAGTTCTCCTAATGGTCTGATGTTTTATGAGAAGTTGAAAGGCTTTCCCCAGTACCAATGCCTTTTCTTTGTGGCAAATCTATTTCTCTCATGTGTGTTGATCTGTTACTATCAGTTCTTTGGGTAGGATTGTTTCTGTACTTTCTATCTCTGTGGTCTGAGTTCTAGTCCCTTGGGATGTCCACACTATTTTGTCAACATGTTTGTAATTTGTTTTCATTAAAAATACATTTAGAGGTTCTAAACATGGAAAGTAATGTTGAAAACATTAACAGATCCATATAGTCAAATTTACTATGATGATCCTGCCAGGTTGAGAACTCTCTGAGGGCACAAACTGTGCTTTCTCCCTTCTGTACCCCCATGAATACTACCCTCTCTGGCCTACAGCACTCAGTAAATGGGCTTGCTTACATGGCTTTCAGGACATGAGACCTCCCCTCAGCTTATTTGGCTGACACTCAGACTATTATTTTCCCACCACGGATGGGCAGTGACAGTGCCTTGTAGTCCGAGAAGAAAGAGGACCAGCAGATTCTTCTGACCCTGCTTCTCAGTGTGCAACTCAGTGTGCAAACTTGTCCCTAAGATATAGGGCACAGCTCTGGGCACACTTGCTTCTAAGCTGTGATTTAGGGATGCAAGACAATGAGCAATAGGAGGAGGAGTGTCTGCGGTGAACATTTCTTAATGAAAAGGATTAAGGATCAATGATATGTTGTCAGTTCCCCCCTGTATTCTACCTCAGTTGTCACCCAGGCAAAACATTTGGAGCAGCCTCTCTGCTTCCATGTCCCCAACTCATTTCATGTGCATTCCCTACATGAATACTCTGTGTGGTGCCTGGGACCAGCAAACCCACCACAGACAATGTTCATGAACACCCCCCACGCCACGCAGACAATTTCTAGGAAGAGTGTTGATATTGACTGTATTTATACAATATTTGATGAGTGTGTGAAGGACTCAGGGGTTTTTAGAAAGTGGGCACAAACACAGGATGGCACTTTTTCCAGCAAAGACATTAAGGAGCCCAGAGGACCTTCGGATCACCCTGTGGGGACAGGTGCTGCCTCCATTCGAGAGGTAATTACCTCAGCAGAGGGAGTAAGGCAGAATCCTAAGTGCAGAGGAAATGCTCCATCCCCTTTTCCAACCACATAGAAGATGGAGAGTACCACAGCTAGCTGAATGTTCACTTTGTGATTACCAGCATGAATGAACTTGGTATTGTTTTAGTGATGGTCACTCGAGAAAGGGGGTAACACTGGCAAAAAGAGCGTCCAGATCCTTGGGTGGCTTCATCCAGAACGGCCTTCAGGATAATATTGGGGGCAGAACACACCTTCCTGCTAGGTGTGTGAAACAGAAAAGGAAGCAGCTGGGTCAGTAGGGAGGCTGAATAACTGAACAACATTCGGCATAATTACTGGAGCAGGAAAGAAACGCCTGGTTGTTCGCATCATTTCTTGCTTCAAAAAAGAGAAGTTAAAAACCCTGATAAAGACAGATGTAAATTTTCTGTTTCAGGACTCCCAACTGACACTGATAGATTCTGCTTAAAAAAAAAAAAAAAAAAAAGTAAAATAAAATCTTATTGCAAAAATAGCAAAATTGCAAAGGAGGAGAGAAAAGTAGCCTCAGATTTGTGAGAAATATTAATCTTCGAAGTCCATTATCCAAAGACCTTGTACATCAATACTTGATTTGAATTATGGAGCTGGGTTGTACCTTCATTTACATGGTATTTCCCCAAGTAGCCAGATAATATCAATATCTTGCATTTATATGACGATCATCTTCCCAGATGGCTTCATTAAATTGTATGTTTTATGAGACCCACTTTCTGAAACGTGGTCATCTCTGAATGAGAATGATGCTCCTGGGTAACTCGGGGCAAGGGAAAAATCGTGTTTTGCATTTATGCTTTCTATCAGTGATCATAAAAATCTTCAGTTAGCAAGCATTTCCTGAGCATCTGCGTGGGCAGAGCCCGAGACGAGGCTCTATATGGTAACATACGGAAGATTAAAAGGTGTGGTCCCAACCCTCCAATACCTCAGTCTTTGTTAAGAACTATCTTTCTGTTTCAGAAAAGTGAAAACTTGTGGCCAGAGAAGTTAGAGAATTGGCATGTGTCCTGTACTATATCTGTTCCAGAAATGGGAGTCCTTGTTTCTGGGTTTGGGTATGAGTAATTGATTTGGATACTGACATCATGAAATGTTTCAAATATTTCAAAATCGCATTTAAGTGGAAAGCGTAAGGATTTGCTTTTAGTTAAGGAAGAAAAGATCAGACCCTAAAGAAGGAAAATGAAGAAGAGTCCTTTAAGTTGTCAATATAGATTCATACAGATTGCTAAAATATCTAGGACTGTGGTAATTGCGATGAGGGCACCAAAGACGAGTATGGATGACTTTGAAAGTAAACTATTGCTTACATGTGGTGGCTTCAAGGCAAGAGAAAACTGCACTTGCCTTTTGAATAAAGATTTAATGTGGTGTTTTATCTCTCTATCTTGTAAAATCGTAAGGACCCCTGGTAGAAAAAACTCACTTAGCGATGCCCAGCATGATGTTTGGGCATATGGACCTTTAGTCCATAAAGATTAGGAGGATGTTATATTGGCTAGATACATCTAGCAGAGCCTTTCTTGAGAGCTTAGGTTTTAAGGAGTTTGGACAGGGAGTACGGAGGAGAGGGGAGAGGGTAGGGGTAGTAGACTAAAGAAGGGAAGAAGGAATAGTCCAGGGTAAAAAGAAAGCCAAAAGGAGAACTTACAGGGCTGGGAAAATTTTGTTTTCTTTATAAACCCTGTAGGGACTATACTCACGTGGAGCATACTATATACCTAGAAATATCGGGATATAAGACTATTATATTTAAAATACCTACAAGATAGGGTGCCTGGGTGGCTCCATCGTTAAGCATCTGCCTTCAGCTCAGGTCATGTTCCCAGGGTCCAGTGTTTGAGCCCCAGGTTGGGCTCCCTGCTCAGTGGGGAGTCAGCTTCTCCCTCTCCCACTCCCCCTGTTTGTGTTCCTGCTCTTGCTGTGTCTCTCTCTGTCAAATAAATAAATAAAATCTTAAAAAAAAATCTTTAAAAGATCATACAACATGGTAGAAATTCCATTGTTAATACTGATCTCTTGGGATGTGGGGTGAGTCATCTCACTTACCCAGGCCTTAGATATCCTATCTGTTTAACAACAGGGTAGACTAGATGATCTCTAAGACAATTTTTTTAAATTATGCAGAAGTCTGTTATTCTATTTAAATGGGAATATGGGCCATTTGGAACAAAAAGTAGGGGAGTCATTGTCCTGATGCTTACTTAGCTCGGTAAAGAGAAGGGACAATATTAAAATCCAAGGTCTTGTAACCCTTTCTTGATGTACTACCAAAGCATTTTCTACACAACAGCCTATTATCAAACTGTGTTGAATTCTGTACTTTCAACTTTAAAAGACCTCAGCCAGATTCAGATGCATTTTAAATAATGGATGTTTCATCTCCTTGGTAGATTTCTCTGTATTTTTTTATCTTTCTAAAGCTGAGCTCTTATTCTAAGATGTCTAACTTCTGGTTCTCTTATTCAATAAGAAAACTTTTGAAGTTTTTCATTTAAAATGAAACTATTTTCTATAAAACATTCTCAATTTCAAAACCTTTTCCCACAAAGCAAGACTGCTAGATTATGGGGCGCCTGGGGTGGCTCAGTTGGTTAAGCGTCTGCCTTTGACTCAAGTCATGATCCCAGGACACCAGAATGAGCCCTGAAGTGGGGCTCTCTGTGCAGTAGGGAGTCTGCTTCTCCCCCTGCCCTTTCCCCTTTTCCTGCGCTCGGGTGTGCGCCTGCGCTCTCTCGCTCTCAAAGGAATAAATAAAATCTTAAAAAGAGAGAGAGAGAGAGACAGTGGTAGATTATATGTTAAAATAATATTCTAAGTGATGTAACAGTTCAGGGACTATCAAGATCATAAAAGGTCATTGGTATTCAGGGAAAAAAAAAGCTTCAAAGTAGAAACAGGCTTAAAGTTCAGCCCGGAAAGGTGGGACTGGAATTATTGGAGAAAGAGGATTTCTAGTTCTTAGAGTATCTTAAGGAAGAGCAGGACTTCCCGTATGCCTGTTTACGAATCATTCTGGCCCAGAAGGAAATTTTCACTGATTCATGACCGCTCAGAAAAGTAAAGAGCAATGTCGTTAAATATGTCCGAAAACTAAACACAAGCAATTTAAAGGACCATCCTTTATTTGAGACAATGTCCTTCCTTTGGTTTAGTGTTAAAACCTCCTTTTATGACATGAGAAGGATCGGTGGCTAGGTGTTTTTACTTGAGGAAATAATGGCTTTGAATTTGGCCTCCATGGGATTGGTCTCTCTCTTTCCCTTTGAAATTTTACTGGTCCCTAAAATCCAAAGACCTGGGCACCACCGGTTAAGGGAGTATTCCTGATATGTGGCCTTGACTGCTGCCCTCACTCACGTGGGCCAAGAGGTTGAGTACAGCTTTCTAACAAGGAAATCCTAACACATACTGGTATGTGTGAGGATTTTATTTACCCGTTCCTGTGATATGTCATAGCAGGAGATGCTGACCAGGCTCAGCTGTGATGTTGCTAGAGTTAAGCTTAAAATGCTGGACGTAGGGCACGTCCCAGGTTTTTCAACTATATAGCCCCCTGGAAAATACCATCTGCTTTGTAGCCTTTAATTTATTTTAGAGTTTCATGCCGCGTTGGCAGCTGGAGATCTGCCAGTCTGCTTACCAAAGTCCCTGCTTTGTATTGATTAAATAAAGGAACTCCTTCACAATCCTTCCTCATTCCGCGGTTGTAGATTGCTAGATGGCTGGATTTTTACTTTAGTTCATGCATGCTGGGTTCCTCTCACGGAAGCCAACCTGGGATGTTTAAGGGCTCCTTCGTTCCTGCATTCTGGGTGGGATCTTACCTCTAGGCCACATGTAAACAAATCATTTCCATCTGGAGGAAAGAAGTGTGGGGACACACTTCATAGTTTTCTGTTTCCAAAATTGCCCCCTTCCCCCCCACCTGATCTCCTGGTCTAATACTAAGGAGTATACTAAAGAGTAGAAGGAAATTTTTTTCTTTAAAGATATTATTTGTTTATTTGACAGAGAGAAAGAGAGAGAGAGAGAGAGACAGACAGACAGTGAGAGAGGGAACAAGGGCAGGGGGAGAGAGAGAGAGGGAGAAGCAGGTTTCTGGAGGAGCAGAGAGCCCAAGGCGGGGCTCTATCCTAGGACCCCAGCGTTATGACCTGAGCCAAAGACTTAATGACTGAGCCACCCAGGTGCCCCAGGATAGAAGGAAATTTTAAAGGTGGTGCTAGGGCTGGTGCTGTGAAAAATGAGCTTTCTATATTTCCATAGGCAAATTTTATACATGCTTTTTTTTTTTTTTAAAGATTTTACTTATTTATTTGACAGAGAGAGATCACAAGCAGGCAGAGAGGCAGGCAGAGAGAGGAGGAAGCAGGCTCCCTGCTGAGCAGAGAGCCTGATGCAGGGCTCGATCCCAGGACCCTGGGATCATGACCTGAGCTGAAGGCAGTGGCTTAATCCACTGAGCCACCCAGGCACCCTTATACATGCTTTTATAGCTCACTATCTTTGAGCTGATATGGGAAAAAAAAAAAAACAACTTTAGAAACACAAACTCTGATTTCATCTTTTCAACTCAAAGGTAAAGGAAACAGAGGCCAAGGTCACCCAGCTAGTTAGCCAAGGTCACCCAGCTAGTTAGCCAAGGTGCAAGCACTCCAGGTTGATCTAGTGGTGTCTCTCCTACCTCCCTCCAATACCCCACCGGAATTGAAATCATTGCAATAGCCACTACCAAGTACTTAACAATGGATATTTGATGGTGGTCCTTTCAGTCTGTGCCAGGGTGGTTTTCACTTTTTCCCTTCATCAGCAGGGGAAGGCAAGGACATTGCACTGCCTCTAATATTTCATGCTTAGCCCTGGATTCCCTTGGTTTTATATTTCTGACTCTTCCCTCAGTTTCTTATAGGGCTTTATGATTTAATTTAATTTTAGCTTATGGCTGGCTTTGGTACCCAGAAGAGTGGTAATTTGTCCTTTAAATTATTCACCCAGGGGAGTCGGTGTTCTTAGAAAGTGAGGGAGGAGAACCTGTGGGCTTCGTCCCCTCAGAGGGATACGTGACACACACCGATGCTTCACTCACTGGTTCTCTCCCCACAGTACCTTATCTCTCATGTTCAGCCCTGGTTCCTATAATACCTTGTATTTCTGCAGAGCTTTTCACATTAACAAACAAAGCAATTTCCATAGTATTTACACAGTGACTCATGACAATTTTTACACCCACAAGTGTACACCCTGGACAAGCAGCATTCCCCTACATTAGGCTCTCTGTAGGAAAGTGTCCTATAGTTATTTGCAGAGAGGAACTTGGGGCAACAGTCTTGGCTCTGACATTCAGAGCTCAACATAGGGACAGCTCAACATAGGGACATAGGGACAGCTCAACATGGGTTGCGCCTCTGGACTCGGTAGCTTAGGATGGAGGTCTGTGCTGCAAGGGTTACAAAAGAAAGGAAGGAATGGGTCACCATGACCCTAGCAGATCTTGCTGAAGTTGCTGACAAAACCAGGCAAAAGCATAGACAACTACTCATAAAGAACAAGTCACCGGCCAGGGTGTTTGGTACAGATATATAGTGAGTGACTATTCTACTCACACCCGGAGTCCAGAATAGAGAGATGGTTGCCATTTTCAGTGAAAAGATAATAAGGGTAAGAGATTGGGGCACCTGGGTGGCTCAGTCAGTTCAGCGTCTGCCTTTGGTTCAGGTCATGATCTCGGGGTCCTGGAATTGAGCCTCATGTCGGGCTCCCTGCACGTGGGGAGTCTGCTTCTCCTCTCCCTTTGCACCTCCCTCTGCTCATGTTCTCTCTCTCTGTCTCTCAAATAAATAAATAAAACCTTTAAAAAATATATGGGTAAGAGATGAAGAAGAGTAACAGTTACTGCTTAGTGAGTGCCTACTAATGTGCTAAATCCTCTCCATATAGTCTTCCATTTAATCCCACTGTCAGTTAGGGACACATGGGTGGCTCAATTGGTTAAGCATCTGACTTTGGCTGAGGCCATCATCTCAGGGTCCTGGGATCAAGCCCTACTTCAGGCTCCCTGCTCAGCAGAGAATCTGCTTCTCCCTCTCCCTCTGTCCCTCCCGCTGCTCCGCGCGCTCTCTCTCTCTCAAATAAGTAAAAAATCTTAAAAAATTAATTCCACTGTCAGTTAATCCTACTGCCATCACTATTATCATATGAAATTTATTCTCCTAATGAAGTAAAATCATGTTGTCCAGATTACCCAGCTAGCTAGTGAGGGAGAGCAGAAATGGACTCTCAGGTCTGTCTGACTCTTCCCCATAAACCTTCTCCATCCTAAGAAGGGGATAAGAAGCATTAACAAGGGGCCAGTATTGAGCGTGTTAATGTTAAGCAGGGTTATGCAGACAGAGGAAAGGGACTGCCAGCATTCCATTTATAGGGACTCTGAGAAAAAGAATAAAATATTTTCAAAGCTTAACTTTTGGCATTACCGTGGAATGGAAATAATGGAAGAGCCCCTAATAAACTGATAGGACTCCATGGGCTCTTCTCTGATGAATTCAAACAGGAAAGAGACAAACAATCATGGTCAAAGGGAAGACAGCAGTGTAAGCCTGTAAGAATATTAGACCCTAATGACCAGGATAGAGGGAGGTTTATGAAACATGCTAAGGATTTGAGGTCATGCATGCTTAGGTCATATACACTTTACTTAAGTAAAGGATGGCTTTGTTGTGTGGTGCCAGGGCTCTGTTTGCTGGGCTCCACTAACCTGGTGGCATTTTAAATACCTGTGCACAAATTTTCTGACACTCCTCTCATTAAGAGCTGGAGTCCACATCTCCTGTCTCTGAATCTGGACAAAACTTAGTGATTGGCTGACCAAAAGAGGATGGCGGAAGTGACACCATGTGACTTAAAGGCAATAAAGCTGCTTCCTGGTTTGATCCACAGCAACTGGTGGCTGGAACACCTGGTGGGAATGTTAGCACCAAGGAAATCAGCCAAAGGGCAAGAATCCATCTGCGGGGGTGGGGGTGGGCATTTACCTGTGGGGGACCATAGCAGGAGCCTGATACTTAAAAGCAAAAGGAAAATTGAAGTATGGAAAAGCATTAGGTCTCAGGAGAGAAGCAGAAGTGAAAGATAAAAAATAAGTCCTAGGGTCAAACTGGAAACAGATTAGACTGTGGAGTGCCAGCATTTAGGACTGGAGTTGTGAATAATCCACATGTAAGTGGTTCAGGCCTGAGGTGATGAGTCACACAAGGCACGTTTTCATAGATGGGACAGATGTGTGCCCCAAGTTTAAGGAGCCTGTTACTTGCAGTGTTGAAAGAGAAGAGGAAGAGTAGAACCACTTCACTGCTTTAATTCCTATGTTTTTTCCAGCTGAAAGATTTTCAGAGAAAGAAAAGCAGCCCTAATACTAGTTTGTAAAAGGAAGGTAGGGGAGAAACCTCTAAGAAAGCACTAGCCACTCAAAATGCATTTAAGTTTCATGGCTTGAATGAGTCACATTTCCTAGAGGCTACAACGATTTTAGGATAAAAACGAGGAACTCCTGTAGATAATTTCTGAAGACCCTTAAGAATTAGGGAAAACTGAAAATAGACAAATGTCTTATTCTCAAAGCAGAGGTGAATCCTGTGAATTCTGGGAGACGTCCTTGACAGCTGGGGAATTTTCTAGAACAAAGCATTAAAGAGATGACTTGCAAGCTCTCAACAAATGAATCAGCATCAGTCAGTGAAGCTGAAACGGTTAGTCCGGCTTTCGAAACATATTTACCAGTCTGTAATGACCCCACTCTGAATGTAAGCTGGGCCGATAGTGAACAGAATTCTTTTTTGATGAGTGGATTTATGTCAAACCAAATAGCAGGGCTCTCTCTGGAGCCTACCACAGGCCTCTGTGCCTGGTGCAGCACTACCCAAAGTGTTGATTAAGGACTTGGATAAGATCCTGATGGCCTGCAGAGGCAGTCTGCAGGTAACACAAGCCTTACGGGGGCTCATCATTATGTTGAACCATGGAATTTGCATGGGAAAGAAATTCAACAGAAAAATCACAATCCCTTTTGTTTAGGCATCCACCCATCGTCCTCAGTGGAAAACATGGAAAAATCTAAACACTCTCAAATTCGACCCACAACTTTACCGGAACAGGATAGAGAAAATGTGGTTTGTGCACATGGAAAGGATTTAAGAGCTGTTTAAATTTAACAACTCAATACAACTTAATAGTAGGATATGGCTGCCAAAAACGCTACTGTAGTGAGGCGTTGTGTTCAAGGAGGGATCGAAAATGAGGGACGTGGTGATGCAGCTTTGGTGTTTGTTCTGGAAGTAACCCTATGGAGGGGATGTTGGTAGTCTGAAGCATGCCCAAAAGAAAGCAACAATTATGGTAAGAGGATGGAGAACGTGTCATGTGGAAAATGGTTAAACAAACAGTATATTTAACGGGGACAAGAGCCTGTGGGGGGTGCAGAGCAGGAGATGTTCACAATCTCAAGGCTGTCACATGAAGTGGTGTCAGTGGGTGGGAAGTCAGCAAGAAGCCGGATATAGTTGAACTCCAAGTAGAACTTTCTCGCACCTCGAGCTCTGAAGAGATGAAACAAGTTTCCGTAAGAGGTGAGGAATTTTTTTTTAATACTTTTAAAAAAAGATTTTATTTATTTGTTTGACAGGCAGAGCTCACAAGTAGGCAGAGAGGCAGGCAGAGAGGTGGAGGGCAGGAAGCAGGTTCCCTGCTGAGCAGAGAGCCCAATGCAGTCCTTGATCCCTGGACCCTGAGGTCATGACCTGAGCTGAAGGCAGAGGCTTTAAACCACTGAGCCACTCAGGTGCCCTGAGGTGAGGAATTTTTGATCCTGGAGGCATTCAACAGAAATAGGAATGCCATTTGTCAAGGCAAATATCAAAGTGATCAATGGTAATATCCACAAAACCATGACGTTGTATGACTACTTTATTACACATATTCCTTATGACAAGAAGCACTTCAATGATGAGAAAATGGAGGATCAGAGAAGGCAAGTCACTTGCCCAAGAATAACCAGATGGTAATAGAGAGCAGAGCCTGGAACCAAGATACTCCTCCTTCTACACAGGGCACATGCTTTTCGTTTACCTCAGGCTCCCTTAAATAAGACTGAGCTCTAGGAGTGGACACACGGCAATTTTTCAAATAACAGAAGAGCGGTGGGACCTACTGGAGCTCAAGTGTTTAATAAAGTCTCTGAAAATAGTGAGCATCATCGGGACTCTCCAGACCATCAATGAGCTACACATATTATGTTCCAGGTTGGAATGCCTTTTCAATGGTTTTATCATACTTCAGTACTAACATTAATTTTATGAATCTAAGATATGCTTCTGAAAAGTCTAAGTTCATTTAATTCTCTTTAATCGCTATTAATACATTGATTGCTAGTCTTTAAAAAAAAAAAAAAGGCAATGATTCTCAAATTCCAAAGGAAATAAATTTAAAATCACTTCAAGCAATGTCTTTATTGTTATGAAAAATTCTTCTGGAAGTTTCTGTTTTTGGCAAATCTGAGTCCCAGAAGAAATCTAAATCCAAACCATTGAGTTTCTGTAAGTATGTTTTATGTCTGTTACATCACCTAGCCGTATACATATTCCTTTTGGGAAATTTTCAAAAATTTGACTGTTTGTGTCTTCCATCTGTTATCAGATGAAATCCTCTGCTTTTGTGAATCAATGTGTGTACACATGCATTTATAATTGGCAAGCCAGAGGAGATTCTCTGCTACTTTTTTCAGTCTCTTATAAAAACAATAAACTGTGCCCAGAATATTCAATCTATCTTTTCATAACTCTAGACTGAAAATACATGAAGTTACCCACCATTCCATTGTAGTTACAAATGTGAGGTGATTTTACAATAATGATGTTTATCTTTTTGGATATAATATACTTATAATAAACAATACATGGATATATTGGATATCCACAATATATGGATATATTGGATATAATAAACTTATATAATAAACAATAAACTTAGACAACTATGAGTCTAGCTTAAGTTCAATTAGAGATTGGAGTACACATTCCGCCTTTGGGAGAGACTGAATAGTATTAAAGCCCTCAGTGTGTGAATTCAATTCGAAGGCAAGAGTGTCACACAACAGAAATAACAGTGCGGTGAATTAGCAAGAGAGAAATCTCTTAGAGAACACATTGTTATGTTTTTTGACCTCAAATTGCATAGGCCCTTGTAATAATTAATAGCTAGTGTTGCCTCTTGGTTCTTGGTCTCTATCATTGCCTCTCTGACAAATAGTTTATAGTCTATAGTCTTTCCAGTTGTCTTCTCACTGTGATGTTTTACACCCCAGTGATTTTGTCTTAGAGTTGTGTTCTGCATTTGCCTGCTCATCCGCGATGACCTTGTTGGGGCTTTGTTTAGTTTATTTGTTGCCTGATGATACATACCCAGCCTTACAGGGACCATTGGACTTTATACACATTCAATTTATTGACTTTAGTTGCCACTACTTCCTAACAGACCCCAAAACACCCAACAGCGTTACATCAAGGTCACTACTAAAAGGCGACTGCTCTTCTTACTGACCTCTCCCTTCAGAGCTTTGGGGGATCACCCTGCCCCTGTTCGCCATCCTCCTCCCCTCTCTGGCAACATGTTGTCATTGTTTTTTTCCTCTGTAATCAGTACCAGTCTTCCCAATAATCACAGATTGATGCAGTGCAACCTTGAGAATTCAGGTGAGTTTGCCTGCTTGTGATTAGATTGATTCGTAAGCACCTCTGTCACTTCCTCCCCCACCCCAACCCCCAGTTTGTTTGAATGTGCTATAGAGTTTGCCATAAAACAAAAAATGGTAAAATCAGGCTAAAAGTCAGTAATTGCAGAAAACATTTAATGAGTTTATATCCAAGAAGATAAACATCATTATTATAAAATCACCTCACATTTGTAACTACAACTGAATGGTGGGTAATTTCAGTATATTTTCAGTCTAGAGTTACAAAAAGATAGATTGAATATTCTGGGCATATTATCAAGGAAACATACAAAAACTTTACCTACAGATAGACCAAGAATTATCTATTATCACCTCAGTTTGTGTTAGATGAATACAGTAGAAAAAATTTCTTTTTATATGATCTAAAAGATTTCAAGCATGGTTCTTAAATCAAGATGAATTCTATTAAAAAAAATCACTGAATTAGGAATCAGTAGATCTGATTTCTATTCCAACCCAACTGCTAATATACCTTGGGTGACATATACCTCTCAAGAGCCTCCCCTGTCTACCTCACATCACTGAGAAAGGATGTAAGATCTTACACTGAAAGTAAAATGCAAGTCTCTTTTCCCTGATAAAGCATGCTCCATTCCTGGGTCTAGTTACCCCCAGCACTTCCAGCTCCAGCAATTGGGTTATATGTCCACTCAGAGTCCATTGTGATTGTTGTGAATTATGTCATTGTGATTGCATAATGTAATTTAAAATTGGGAAACTGATGGAGGCATCTGGGTGGCTCAGTCAGTTGAGCATCCCACTCCTGGTTTTGGTGCAGATCATGATTTCATGGGTCATGGGACTGAGTCCTGCATGGGGCCCACCAGTCAGTATGGAGTCTGCTTGAAGATTCTCTTCCACTGCCCCTCATCTTACCTATGCAAACTCTGTCTCTTTCTCAAATAAATAATCCTTTAAAAAATTTTTAAATCGATGAAATGGAAATATTAAAAGGGCAGGTTTTGTTTCTAGGACAAATAAGTCAAAAGCTACAGATACTTGGTTAAGGTGAGTGTTACAAAAACATTTGTAGCTGTATTGAAATGCAGGCTAGACATTTGTAAAAGAATGGAAAGACATGTAGAAGAAGTGTTCAATTCACAGGTATTTTGGATTCCATCCATCTAAGAACACTTTAAACAAAATTAAAAACATGAAATTTTTGAATTTACTGAGGTGGAGTGAATTTGGAATGCAAATTTGCCTGAGGGTCAGCTTGTACCTACATTTCCACAGGTACTCATTTATGTTTTTATTTCCTTCTGCTCTCCTCATTTCTGCCCATTCTGCCCTGTGTGGGTGGGGAGTGGCTTTACTTCCTATCACCTTTACACCAAGGTGTTGTCCTTGGCTGTCCCAACTTTTAAACTTGAGGTCTGAGTCCCCAGATTAGCAGGCCTCAAGATTTTACATTTGTTCTCATCTGAAAAGTCTGTCAAAACAGAATTTCAATTTTTTTTCCAACTAGGAAAATGTTTCAGGGCAAGTTGCTTTCCTTCTTTGCTTACTTCTTTAAGGTCCTACCTTCCCTTAGATGTTGGCCTGGTAATCCTCCTTTATCTTCTCAGCTCCTTTGTGATACTTAAAATATATTCCAAGAAACACTTTTGGTTTCAGTGGGAGGGCTTTTCTTTAAGCACCTGATCTACATTACATGGTATAGACTTTCTACTGTCCGTCTGCTCATGGCTTTTACCGAGAAACCAAACTCTCTTGGAATTGGCAATCCCTCTAGAAGATGTTGGTGCCAGGTTTGAAAGTGGAGAGTGCCATAATTCAAACTTTTTCCTAAAATAAAACTAGAACCACTGGGTTGCTTTGTATTATACAAGTCTTTCTCCCATGGGCTCAAAGAGGTTATAAATTTTAGGTGGACAAATTGATGGTGGGCAATAATTTAATTTCACCTCCATTTCTTGATTTTTTCCCTACCATGTTAGTATTCTGGGGAAATCTAATACAGGGCTTTCCAATAAAATTTCATGTGATGATAGAAATATTCTGTAATCTGTCCTGTTTACATGGGGTTATTGCACACGTGAAATGTGTGCCTGCTAAATTTTAAAATTTATTTCATTTTAATTAATTTAGGGTGCCTGAGTGGCTCAGTCAGTTAAATGTCTGACTCTTGGTTTTGGCTCAGGTCATAACCTCAGGGTCGTGAGATGGACCTGTGTTGGGTTCCATGCTCAGCATGGAGTCTGCTTGAGGTTCTCTCTCTCCCTTTCCTTCTGCCCCTTCCCTGCTCACACTCACAATCACTCTCTCACTCACTCACTCACTCTCTCTCAAATAAATACATGAATAAAATCTTAAATTAATCAAATAGCAGTATATGGCTAGTGCCTGCTGTACTGGACACTGTAGATTCTAAGACAAATTTCTTTATGATACTTCAGGATAAATATTGGTTAAATGACGGGCTTCATCAAAACACTTTTGTGACCATGGTCTTCTCTCCAGAAGATATGTATGTGTTCATTAAATCAAAACAGCAGCAATTGCTATTGACATAAAACAAATAACAAATGCAGCAAAATACTAATTAACCCCCAAAATACTTCTTGAGTTTGTATTATTAAATAGGCACCACACTAGGCATTGAAAAGTGTGCCATATGCCTGATGATGCTTCTGCTTTCTAAGTAGATGTCATTGATTGACAGATGACAGAGGATTTTATAAACAGCCTTCACTGTAAAATACAATTTCATTCCTTCAACTTTCTTTACATATACTAGCCTGAAATGTTTAACAATATGGAAATATAGTCAAATACTGTGAGATGCCCTGGAGAAGGGAAAGAATCACAGGTTCCCTGGGACCACCATGTCCTAGCATGTTAAAGGATCTCAGAATCCCCATATTGAAAATGTGTTTCATTTTTTTCTAATCCAATGCTTACCAAATACAAATGTAGAACCTCATCCCTCTCCTCGCACAAACTACCTGTTAATATTGATTCTATGGAATGTATTTTGAGAATTGGAGATCTATGCTAAGGAATTTTATAAAGCATAAATAATCAAAAACACTGAATAATCTAAGTTAGGTTTTTGTTTTGTTTTGTTTTTCAAAGTGGCATTTGCAGATCTTTAAGGGACATGAATATATTCTCAGTATTCTATAATTCCTCTGAAGAATTTTGAAATGATAGAATCTTACTTACATGATAAACTTCAAATATTACTGCAAGCCTGTTCTGGATTATGTTGATGAACATGTTCTAACAGGGTACTCTTACATGATTTCTCTTAAGATTGGCCTGTAATTGTTTTACATTGATTTGAAAAAAAAAAAAAAAGAGGTGGATTTAAATGACCATTTGCCCCAGATAAAGGGCCAGTAATGGTAGGGTTCATTGTAAAAACAAAGGTTTAATAAAGAGAAGTGGTGAGAGATTTGAACCATCACATGACATACAGTATTAAAATCACATTTTATCTTAAAATAATCCATTCTGGAGCAAAGATTTAAATATTTACTGAAATTCTTCAAGTTAAAAAAAAAACACCTTTCACATTACAATTTGAAACTTACTTATTTTATACTTTTGTTCCTATTTATTTTGCAAGTCTTTTGGTTTATAGAGGTATATGGCTTAAGCCTAAGGATTTTATTTCTAGATTTATGTTTAGAATACTGTAATTTTTGTCAGTTTAAAGTAATATCAGGATAAAATAATTGAACTCAAAACTAGGGGTGCATAAAAGTTATTTATGTGTGGAAACACTGCTCTAGGATATTTCTATTACATTTCTGAATGTATCATATTGTGCTCTTAAATATTTAGCCAATATTTAAAATTGGTTTGCATTCCATGGCCATGCATCATCTGTTAAATTTGCTGTGAGGCTAGAGAAGGTCTGGAAAGTATTAAAAACTCATCATAGATGATCATGAGTTGACTGTCTTTAATATCACTGTAGACAAAAATAGCTTTATTGAACTATTCAAATATGGTAATGTCAAATTTGGTGGTTTTTCTCCCCTCCCTGATCTCTGTTGTCTTAAAAAAAAATCCATACATAGAGTACACATTATGCAAAGCTTGGTTGCAGCTACCACTTATAAGTCAGTGACTCCAGATCTTTATTTCCAGACTATTTGCTCATTTGAATTCCAGATGCACACTTCCAGTGCTCTACTAGATATTTCCATCTGAGTGTTCAACAAGTATTTCAATCTCATTCAACCCCATACTTGTGCTCTTGATTTGAATCAATGGTGTTACTTCCACTCAAACTCAAAACTCTGAAGTCATCTTCTGCTTCTTTCTTTCCTTCATCCTCTCATCAATGGCCAGTAAGTCCTGCCAATTCTTTGTACCTCTGCCATTGTCTTAGTTCAATAGCCACCTACCTAGATTCCCCACTACCAGTTCCCTTCCATGCCAATTTAGCTCAAAATTGGAAGGAAATATCACAGAATTTCCAGTTGACTTGCTTCTACCTTGTATGAGCTGGCCTAGTTTCATTTCCTGAGACTTCTGCCTTACCAGGCTTGAATTTATTGAAGGCAAAGCCTCTGTCTCATTTGTCTTTGCGTGCCAGTGTTTAACAAAATTCCAAGCATGCAAGTGGTGTGTGCTACATGTTGCTGAATGTTGATGGTGCTAGTGAGCAGCTGAGAGCACAGGTTTTGGAATCAGATAGATCTAAATTAAATTAAATTTCTGCCTCCTCTGCCACTTACTTAGTTGCTAAGTGACCCTGGGCAAATTAACCCTAAGACAGTGATTCTCAGCTCTGGATGCACATTGGGATTATACAAGGAATCTATTAAAATGGTTCAGGTCCTCTCCTCAGCCCAATTAAATCAGAATACATGGAGGATGAGGCTCAGACTCAAGAAATTTCAATAGAGGGGTGCTTGGGTGGCTCAGTGGGTTAAAGCCTCTGCCTTCGGCTCAGATCATGATCCCTGGGTCCTGGGATCAAGCCCTGCATTGGGCTCTCTGCTCAGCAGGGAGCCTGCTTCCCTCTCTCTCTGTCTGCCTCTTTGCCTACTTGTGATCTCTGTCTGTCAAATAAATAAATAAAATCTTAAAAAAAATAAATTTTGATAGATCCTTGGGCAATCCTAATACACAGCCAAGATTGAGTATCACAGCTCTTGGTCTTAATTCCTCCTCTACTACATAATATCTATTTTAAAGGGGTTTTTGAGCAGGTGAAATGAAATTAAATTTAGTGCGGTGTCTGACACACTGATTGAGAATGTGCTCAATCATGATATTAATACACAACCTCTTCCTTCTCAATTGCTACCCCCCAGCGATTCCACCTTCTTTTGAATTCCTGGAATATACCAACATTTTTCAGCTTTAAATAAATATTTAAACTAAAATAAATGCCTCTATAGGCTAAAATTTTCCATAAGGATTTTCTTAAAAGCGAATTCTCGTGTTTGAAAAAGACGGCTTAGGGGAGACATAAGCTGGACAAACAGAACTCATAGAAAGCCTTAATGTCAGGACATTTTTGAGGGACATTTTTGAGGTTGTTGTCTCTTTTGTAGGTGCTCTTCCCTTTTCCTTTTAAAATTCTTCACCCATCCATATAATCTGCCCAAATCTTATTTTACTGCTTCTCCCTCTCCCTCTACCTCTTTCCCCTGCTGTGCTCTCTCCCGCTCTCCCTCTCTCAAATAAATAAAATCTTTTAAAAAGAGAGACATTCATAAGCTATAGGAAACATTAGAGAAAACAAGAAAGAGCATATAAAGACTTGCCTAGATATATTTTGCTGCAGATTTAATTTAGCCTTTAATTTTGAGAAATAAGTGTATTGATATAAAGGTTAGAAATATAAAAATCCATCTTACTGTTAACCACTCAAAGGAAGGGGGGGAAAGTATTTCACTGACACTTTTATGGGAAGCTCTTAAACAATTATGGTAGGCCTAAATTTCACCTAAAACTTTCCTCAAGACCACTATAATCTGATCACATTCATACATAGTACACCTCCCAACAAAGAGGGGGTTATAAGATTCTCTATTTTCTCTACTTTGCTATCGACCTCCAAAGCTCTTCCTGGGAAAACATCTGTCCTCAAACTGTGCTACCTGGTCGAACTTGTGGAACCATTATTAATAAAGACCTTATGAAGTGGTGTGGGATGGAGATGAGCGAAATATCAGTTACGCTTTTAGGATTTAGTACAGGACGTGAAAACGTAAAGAGTAAAGCCCAGCGAAAGCACAGATACTGAGAGTCAGCGTCCCTGGCGGGGGATCTGGGCGGCCTGTGGTCCAGAGCCAATTCCTCCTGGAGCAGAGGCACACGCTGAGCGTCACGCCTCCCAGAGACTGTGCGTGTGTCAGTGCGCGATTCTCTCACACCGCCCACTGGGCCTGGATACTCGTCACAACCCAAGATTGCCTGGTCAGCAAACAACAGCTGACCTAACCACCTCCCACTCTCAAAACAGTCCACGCCTACAAGCAGGAGCTGATTTCGGGCAAACCGGAAGCTCCTTTGCCCCGTCTCGCCGGCTCAACAACGAAGCGCTGGTACTAACCGGAAGTTCCTCTGCCCCGATCGTCAGAGCGCCTCCTCGTGGACTGCACAGGCGCAGTGGGGCTTAGGCGGAGTTGTGGGAGGGGAGGAGGAAGAGCTGGAGGGGGGCGGGAGCAGGTCCCAGAAGATGGCGGAGGCGGGGGTGAGTTGGGGGTCCCCCTGCGAAGCTCGGGAGCTATGGTGCTGAGGGAAGAGGCCTGAAGAGGGGGATGGCCTTCGGGAAGAGGAGCCGCTTGTGTTTTTGCAGGCTAGGAACCCTGCTGGCAGATGCGGGTAGCCAGGACCACAGATGGGGCCTGAAGGGCAAGGGCTCCCGCTTACCTGGTGAAGGGTCGGCGAGGTCCGGAGGCGGACAGCGGGGTCGGGCGGAGGTCATAGGAGAGGCCGAGTCTCCCCGGACAGTGGAAGAGTGTCCGAGCGGAAAGAAGACTGGAGGACGGCGGGAAGGGCGACCCTGGAGATCTGATGAAGCTGGAGGTCGGCGAGCTGTCAACCATAGAGCTGTCAGGATTTGGGAGGCTTGTAGCCAGGGAGACTCAGGTTGGGGAGGTGGATTGATCCAAAAGCGTAGCTTTTGTAGTAAGTTTGGAATCCACAAAAAGGTATGTTGATTATTAGGTTGAGGAGTGGGACTTTGGCATTTGGATTGGAATTGGACACCTTTGGAGTAGGTGTGTGGGTCAGTCCAAAGGGAACACTTGCCGGGACCTAGAAGTCAGTTGGTGATAGTTACTGGGATTTGGGGGTTGCTCAGTGGGGATTGGAAATTTGGAAAAGCAAAGCGGTGTGGATAATAGGGGACTGGAATGGGGGGTGGGGGAAGTGTGCTAAAACAAGTGATCATAACCCATGCCCTGTTAGTGTTGGAAAAAAGTTTTAAAAGTATGGGATAAGCTTGATAGTCTAGGAAAATATGGAAAATATGTCATGAAGGGCTTCCTGTTTTGTAGGATTAATGAGGAGAGCTTTAAGAAGGAATGGGTAGACTTGAGTCGTGGGCCACTGGAGCTGGCCCATACCAGTATTGCAATGGAGCAGAGGATTGCAGGGGAAGGCAGCCAAACAGTGGCTAGATTGTGTTTTCCAACTTTGGGGCTTATCCCTGGTTGCCTACCACTGAGTGAAAATGAAGGGATGCCTAACTAATAGGGTCTCCAGGGAAAAAAATATTAGCCTGTTTTCCATTTTCATTCTTTCACTGCACATTATGTTGACTAGTGTGATTTGTTGTAGTTGTCAGTACATATCTGATACAAAGTGACCATGCAGTGAATCATGTACATTTGGGAAAGAGGTTGATTTTTTATAAACTGACAACTGTTGCTTTTTCGAATGGTCCGCTTCAAAGGAAAGGAGAAAATGCAGTTGAGTAATTTAGAGACACATTTTCATTGTTATCAAAAAACTATTCAAATGATAGAGTAACCTTTTTAGTGAATGAGGTTTGACATTTAAAAGTAGTAATGGGATGTAAATGCTTCTTGTTTAATGGTTTCTGTGTTTGGGTTTTAATGTAGAAAGGAAAGATAAATGTCATTGTCTTCAAGACAAACATATTTGTCTTTCTAGAAGTTTTAGTGTGCAAAGTCTATGATTCACATTTGTGTGCTATTTTTCATTGATGTGTTTTTCCTAATGTTTATGCTTATTCTGTTTTGAGAATACCATTATAATTAAGAGAGCATCTAATGAAAGATGTGAGGTAGTAATTTAGTTTTATTATTTATAGCCTATCTGACCTAAACACCTGAAGAGATAGGGTTCTATAAGGAAGGAAATATACTTCTGTGACTGTTAATCTTTGGAGGATGAATGATCTTGTGTGATTTGAGAGGGTGTTGGAATTGATCAAATACAACCGGTTCTTAAGGTTATAGAAAATTTTTTGTTTGTTTTCAAATGCCTGTTGCCTAAAAGTTGTTTCAGTGGAAGACATGAACTTTGATTTTCATTCCAATAGTCTGGAATCACTTACCACTTTTTTTTTTTTTAAAGGAATAATATCACCCATTAACAGGCGGTCCTATAGCTGGCCTAGTATTTTTTCATTTTTGATGATTTGTTATAGACCTGTCTAAACTATTTTTCTCTTTGTTTAGTAATGTACTTTATAGAAGTTACAGGTCAGAGCTCAAGGAAGAATAAGGATTTCTTATATACAGTGGGAGATTTTTCTTTGTCAGTTTTTGAAAAAAAAAACAAAACCATTATTTTTGTATTAACATTAGTTGATCAGTATGACTTAAAAGTTGCCACTTGTGTGATTCGTGAATTGTTTTTGGATGGTGTTTGTAGTTGGGACAGTGTGATGAAATGTGAAGGAACTCTAGAAGGAACCAGAGTGTTGGGGATGTGGGGGAGAATGCCAGTCCTGGTGCTACCTGATAACAGTGTTATCATTTCAGGAAGTTACTTAACTTACTCTGTTTTGTAAAAATGGGGAAAAAACACTTACCTCCCTACCAGGATTATCATTGAAGATCTGTTGAGGTATTGTTCTCTCTAAATAATATCTTTATACCAAAGATTTTTTCCCTAATCAACAAATTATTTCTTGAATAATCTAAATTTTTCAAATATAGATTTTTTTTTAATTTTGGAGAAGAATCAAATTTATCATTGATATAAGAAGATTAAAGGTATAGGTACATTTTATTTTAAGAAAAAAAAAATCAATACTTAATCAGAAAACCAAACTTTACAATAAACAGATTAAGGGCATACTTAATCCCAAAAGCTTTCATTTAAATAACCTACTTCCCTGTTCTGTTACTATAAACAGCATGCTTTTTTAAGGAACTGAACTGTTGTTGCATAGTAGGGATGTGGGAGTAGGGAGTGAGTGGTCTTGTGGAATTTCTTATCTAGTAAAATGATAAAACTGTTAGATCACTGGTTAACTTCTTTTGGATTATGGACTTTGTAAGTACTTGGTATAAACTGTGCAACTGTCCAGGAAAGTGCATATATATACAACTTTTTTGTTTTGTTTTGCATCAGGCTCAAGTCCCCCTGGAACAGATGATCTCTCAGTTCTCTTTTCTTTCTTAAATTTTAGGATACTGTAATTCTAAAGCATTCTTTTATTTTTGTCTCTAGTAATTATATGCTATTATATTATTACATAGTCATAAAAATCAGCTTTTTGGATTTTTAAAATATTATCTTTAAAAAGAGAACTCATTCAAATAAACAGTCACCAAAACAACATTTTGTTACTTTTAAAG
Organism: Mustela nigripes; assembly: GCF_022355385.1. Taxonomy (NCBI): domain Eukaryota; kingdom Metazoa; phylum Chordata; class Mammalia; order Carnivora; family Mustelidae; genus Mustela; species Mustela nigripes. The sequence goes on from NC_081559.1 coordinate 101,031,753, forward strand.
AAAACTTTTGGGGTGAAGTAGGAATCTATAAACAAGCACTGCTAGGAAAGGTTGAATAAAGAGCTATTGTAGAATAACATAAACAAACAACTTAGAAAGTCTCTAGGTTGAGGAAATAGTCTGTGGCAATCTGTGGCCCTGAGTGGGAGGACATTGCTAATCTGGTGGTGTTTGGAAATATTGTAGAAACATTTTTGGTTGTCTCAAATGGGTGAGGGGGCACACACTGGCATTCAGTGGGCACGAGTCAGGGACGTTAAGTATTTTGCAATGCCTAGGGCAGTTTCACTCAGCAAGGAATTGTCCTGCCAAAAATGCCATTGCCCTCTGACAAACACTGGTGATTGTGAGCTGGGGCCTGGCACAACTGGAAAAAGCTTTTTAAGTTGAAGTTATTAAGCTCTTACAGAAACATAATTTCAACACACCATATCCTTTGCCATTAATTCCCGCTTGGAAAAAAATCACAGACATAAAAGAAGGATTTACTAGAGGAATTGGGGCTACTTAAAATGTATGTATACTTTTTGTTCTCGAGTAGCCATTTTAAGAGCAGAAGTTGGGGCACCTTGCTGTGTCTACTGGACATCTGGGAAGTGAAGGGTCTTAGGCAGTATGGTGGCATACGAGTCTGTAAATTGGCCATATGATTTTTTTTTCTTTAAAATACCTTTTCACACCTTGATCTAGTAATTTTGAGGAAAATTTTAAAGCATTTTTGCATTTACTGTCATGATCTCTGTGATATTATATGGTTGCCTACTTACACTGAGGATATATTACAGTTGAGTTAGATTTTCCATGTCTGCCATCTTTTCAGTAACCAAATCCCCTTCCACAAATCCATGTGCCAAAGAAGAGGTCTGAGGAGTTAGGCCGGAATAGGACTCAGGTTTAGAGGGAAGAGGTGGGTTTTGGACTCAGACCTAAGGTAAGATTCCAGTACTGTTACTATGTGTCATGTGATGATAAGCAAGTTGCTAAATCTCTTTGACTTTGATTTCATTTGTAAAATGAGGATGATAATACTTACCTTTGGATGATTTTGAAGATTAGGGCTAACTGTATGTCCAGGGAGCTGTATCAATAGTCATGATTATGGTGATGATGAAAAGTTCTGTAGCAGCTGAACACCTGGCATACTTATTTGCTGGATTGCACAGCAAGGAAGAGTCTGCAGGACCAGATCAGGAAGAGATGGGTTCTAGACGTTTTCAGTTGGTGTGTAGAATGTATTTGTCCATGAATCAGCCATAAGATGTACTGTTTTCTGTAGTCCTCTAAGCTGTAGAGCTCAGTCATGCTGTAGACTAAGGTAGGTTTGTGAGGACTAGCTTGAGGACAGACATCCCACTGTGAGTGTTGGGCACAGAGCTTTGGATGTGACAGAGGTTCAGTAAAACAAAACAAAACAAAACAAACAAAAAACCCAGTCTGTTGTCTGTGTTTAGCACATGGAACTGATTGGCTGTGACATGGCTTACTAGTACTCGCAAATGTTCTCATTTTCATACAGATTATTTCTAAAGTCAGCACCCCTCTCCCCAACCCTCAGTTTACACATGGGTCTTGTGTTCACAGAAAGCATCAGATGTTCTTTGTCTTAACCAGATGCACACAAGAGACCACTTTCCCTGGCTTTTAGGAGCCATGTGGCCAAAACTCCTTACAGTCTGGGCACGAGTTTACTCTCTATTTTCTTAGCTTCCTTTCTTCTGCTTCCTAGTGCAACTCCTCCACAGTAGCTTTGTGGTTGCAACAGAGGGCTGCTGGGTCCAGGCAGGGGTGGGACACAGCTGTGGCCCTGCAGAGAGAAGGTCTGCTTTCTGTGCTTGGTTTATGTATAGGTAAGTGGGCGGCAGTCTGTGTTTTCTAAGATGCTTTTGTGCAAAAATCAAATATACAGCCTGTAAACATGAAAACAGTGCGTTCCTCTATGGAGGGTCATCCTTATGAGCAAGTCACATTTTATTGTGAGCAGTACAGAATTTTCGTTAGAATATGTTGATTTTCTGTATAAATTCATTTATTTTTTTTTTAATAAAGCATAAAGATTTTTAAATCTGCAGGCCCATCTGTTCTGGGTTGGAGATTTAGGTAGAAGAAATAGAAACTTGGATTTTAATCTTCCAGATTCTGGCATAACTATCACAGATAACCTGTTCTGCATTTCTCTGAAGCAGAACAAGCTGTTTTTATTATTATTCTAACCTTTGAGCTTCGCAGGTCACTTATTCTTAGTATATATAACTATAACACTTTTTATTATACCATGCCTATAAGAATGCTTTTTAAACCACTTCTTATTCAATAAATACTAATTTAAATAAATACGTAAGCTTGTCATTTCATTATTTGTACTTTGAAATTAATTAGTATTGAAATCAGAAAAATTGTATGATCATTTATTAGATAAACATTGATTTCTTTTCTTCTTATCTCTTGCAGGATTTCTGGTAGGTCCTCTTTTAGGATAAGATGCTGTAACTGTTGAAACACCATTCTGCACTGATTCACAGACAGTTGGCTTTTCAGCTGGGAAGCCTTTTTCTCCCCACCTTGCTGGTTTACTGAACTGATGAAACCATGGCAGAAGGAGAGACAGAATCACCTGGGCCCAAAAAGCGCGGCCCCTACATTTCATCTGTCACTAGCAGGAGTGTGAACTTGATGATTCGTGGAGTGGTACTATTTTTTATTGGAGTATTTCTTGCCCTAGTGTTAAATTTACTTCAGATTCAGAGAAATGTGACGCTCTTTCCACCTGACGTGATCGCCAGCATCTTTTCTTCAGCGTGGTGGGTACCGCCGTGCTGTGGCACAGCCTCAGGTATGTGTAGGCTGCTTCTGTAATGCTTAGAAAGAAAGGAGGCCGCATGCATGTGGATGTTGTCTGGGCAGTACTTGTTTTTCAGCTTTGATTTCAATGCGGGACAGTGGGCCTGTTTTAAATGAGCAGTTTGATGTGTTGAAGCAAATTCACACATGGTGTTACCAATCACCACAGTCCTGCTTTAGTACATTTCCATGACCCACAGATTCTCTTGTGCTCTCTTGCTGTCCATTCCCTACCCCCAGCCTCAGGCTTCCACTTATCTTTCTGTTTCTGTCCCTAGGTTATTTTTGCCCGTTCGCCATGTAATATAAATGGAATCACAGTGTAGATACTCTTGTGTCTGATTTCTGTCTGACCTATGAACTTTAACAATTTAATCTTAAAAGAATCTTACTTCCCTTTGGGGTGAGGCTTTTAATTCTTAATTTTGTCTTTTCTTCAACCCACCTCATATTAATCCTTTTTTAAAAATAATTTTTTAAAAAAGATTTTATTTATTTATTTGACAGAGATCACAAGTAGGCAGAGAGAGGGGGAAAGCAGGCTCCCTGCTGAGCAGAGAGTCTGATGTGGGGCTCCATCCCAGGGCCCTGAGATCATGACCTGAGCCAAAGGCAGAGGCTTCACCCACTGAGCCACCCAGGCACTCCAGTTCTTACTCTGAGTTATTTTGATGATCATTGTCACTGTGGTTTTAAGGCTTAGACCTGTGTGTGTTATGGCCTTGTTTTTGAAGTACATGACAACTTGAGAGATGGAGTAGTGTTATGCAAGTTTAAAGCTTCATGTTGTTATTTTTTAGATTTTTGTACCTGTTTTTTTTCTTGGTATCTTGTTTTTAGATATGGTTTAAGGATAATGAATACTTAAAGAGATTAATAAGGTGGATTCTCTTTGCTTACAGTCATTAGCCTATTTCAGTAGTTACTTTAGTTCTTTTTTGGTGGACAGTGTGTGAGGGATAAAGTGGAGCATTTCAGAAAGCCTACTTCATGCAGAGCTTCCATAATTGATGCTTTTTAGCTTTTTCTACTGACTGAGACCAATAGATTAATAACATTTTATAAAAGAAAGTATTAGAGGACACCATCATTGTGTGGTAGAAGAAAAAGCTGATTGAGGGAGAAAATTGCTTTTTGGAATGTCCATTTCGTGTCTCATACTTAAAATACACCAATACCTTGCAGTAAAATGTACTCTTGACTTCCATCCTTGAGCTGGAGGTTGAAGGGGGGGAGTTAGGTGTGAGATGTTTTAGAATGACTTGTGGAATCTGCTGGACAGTTGCATGGATGGAGAGGCATGTTGTGGTAAGGTTTCAGTGTGGTTTATGTGTCAGTTTATGTGTCAGTGTCTCTATCACAATATTCACATTAAAAGTTTATAAAGGCAGTGATTCGTAATTTCCCCAGGGTTAGTACATTTTCTGAGACACTAAACAAACTCATCCAAATAGAATAGAAAGCATAAATTATATTTTATCATTCTCTGCTGTGTCTACTAGTCCTCATGTATTTTCTTTTATTTCAGCTAAACTAAAAAGAGAAAAACTAAGTTTTCCCATCGTCTTTTTCTTTCTTTCTTTCTTCCTTTCTTTTTTTAAAAGATTTTATTTATTTATTTTACAGAGATCACAAGTAGGCAGAGAGGCAGGTAGAGAGAGAAGGGGAAGCAGGTTTCCTGCTGAGCAGAGAGCCTGATGCAGGGCTCAGTCCCTGGACTGAGGTGGATTCTCTTTGCTTACAGTCATGACCTGAGCTGAAGGCAGAGGCTTTAGCCCACTGAGCCACCCAGGTGGCCCACCCATCGTCTTTTTCTAGTTTGTTTATTTTCTCGCATGGTATAGCTGCTATCTGGCTACCAATTGAAGCTTGTTGGGATTTGGAAGAACATGACTTTTCAGAATAGACAAAGGACGGTCAAGGGAGGGAAATTGTTACTTACTGACTGCCTCGTAATGTGCTAGGCACATCCCTTAACCCCAGGGATCTGTAGGGCAACTTTGGGAGTGAGATTTTGACATTGTGCCTACTTTGGGGAATGAGGAACCTGATAGGAAGAGAGGATGTCATTGAGACCAGGGTCTCAGAGCTAGTGAATAGTGCAGCTGGCTCCAGCATTCCAGGCTGGAGGAGGGGAAAGAGGAAGCTACTCACACTTCCTCTGGACTCAGGGTAAGCTTGCAGACCAAGTGCCAGGCTTTGATGGAACCTGCTGTTGTGTGTTGGACTTTTGTGGCTGGGGCAGGAGAACAGGTTTCTTTGTACCAGGAGGTTTCTTTGTACCACCATTAAGGAGAGGACCAGGGGTTGTGTCTGTCCCTGTGACATGGGCACTTTTGCCACAAACTCCTATTTAAGAGGGACAATTACAAATGTTAATGCCACATTTCAGTTACTTTGTCCCTGCTTTCCTTCCTTTGCCCAGCCACTAGGTTTGTCACACTTACAAACCTAACTTCCTACTTCCCCACTTAGGGGATTTACACTTAAGTGTTTATCCCGAAAGCAGTGCATTCCATGAGGTATGTGGTACACGGAGGTACAGAGGCATTTGGAAATCTAGATTCCAGTTAACTCTGCTACTGATTTTGTTGGGTGAGTCATGGCATTTAGTAGATGAGAGTGAAGATACCAGTTTTGTGAACATTACTGAAGGTAGAAAATGGATTCTTGCACCTCCTGCCCCCAGTTTTGGGGAAAACATCAAGGAAATAAGAAGTCAATGAATATATGTTTTTGTGTAAATGTGCTAGTATGCATTTTCAAAAATTTCTAGGCTTTTACCATCTTAAGTCAGAAAAACTGATAATTGTCCTTTGTTTTTCCTGTCCAACTAATATTCATAGAGCAGCTAGCTACCTTCTGGAGATTCTCCAGAATCACCACTTTCTACATGCAAACAGAAGGGTCCCTGGCTATCTGCTATCTTCCCCTATAGCACCTACTGCTGGAAAATTAGCGGTGCTTCTGGAGGGGTACCCAGTAGAGAACTCTGGTATATTTCTTTTGATTTCATTTTCTTTTTCTTAGTTCTCTATTTTTAATTTAATAATGGTTGGTGTTTCAAGTTGATTAACTTCTCAATATGTGCAGTGATTAGAATCAGAGTTAGAAACCTCTTGAACGTTATGGGGGCCTGCAAAGGAATCTTTCTGAGGAAAGAATAGAGGGAAAAGATAACTATCGTTGTGTGGGTAAAATAACTAGGGAGATTGATTTGAAAATTGCAAGTAACCAAATTATATTCATACCTGTGAAGCTAATATCTAACAAAGAAAAAACAGATCTTTTCAGTTTAGCCCAGCAGTCATCTACCCAGTTCCTGGAGAGCCCTGAAAGTTTCCTCCTGCTCTCACTTCTCCAGGTTTCCAAGTTTCTATGTTCCTTTGTCTCTTGGTCCAGACCCTCTACTGCTCTGATGGGAATTTTCAGTTATTCTTTTTCTTCTTCTAATTTTTCACTCTGACCACCCGCCAATCCCTTCTCTCCATCATGTGTGGTACACTTAGGACTGTAAGAGTGAGCAGCCTTTAGTTTGCTACAAATGCAATGGCGTTATTTCTTGATTCCCCAGTGTGTACAGGGTAGTCTCTATGATACGACCCTTGCCAACTTTGTCTTCTTCAGAGTCTTTCTGAAGCTCCCTTTTTGCCTAAAGCTTAACAATTTTCAGGTGACAGTGGGTACTTTTTTTTTAATTTTTAATTTTTTATTTTTTATAAACATATATTTTTATCCCCAGGGGTACAGGTCTGTGAATCACCAGGTTTACACACTTCACAGCACTCACCAAAGCACATACCCTCTTCAATGTCCATAACCCCACCCCCCTTCTCCCAACCCCCCTCCCCCCAGCAACCCTCAGTCTGTTTTGTGAGATTAAGAGTCACTTATGGTTTGTCTCCCTCCCAATCCCATCTTGTTTCATTGATTCTTCTTCTACTCACTTAAGCCCCCATGTTGCATCACCACTTCCTCATATCAGGGAGATCATATGATAGTTGTCTTTCTCTGCTTGACTTATTTCGCTAAGCATGATACGCTCTAGTTCCATCCATGTTGTCGCAAATGGCACGATTTCTTTTCTTTTGATGGCTACATAGTATTCCATTGTGTATATATACCACATCTTCTTGATCCATTCATCTGTTGATGGACATCTAGGTTCTTTCCATAGTTTGGCTATTGTGGACATTGCTGCTATAAATATTCGGGTGCACGTGCCCCTTTGAATCACTATGTTTGTATCTTTAGGGTAAATACTCAGTAGTGCAATTGCTGGGTCATAGGGCAGTTCTATTTTCAACATTTTGAGGAACCTCCATGCTGTTTTCCAGAGTGGTTGCACCAGCTTGCATTCCCACCAACAGTGGAGGAGGGTTCCCCTTTCTTCGCATCCTCGCCAGCATCTGTCATTTCCTGACTTGTTGATTTTAGCCATTCCGACTGGTGTGAGGTGATATCTCATTGTGGTTTTGATTTGTAATTCCCTGATGCCGAGTGATATGGAACACTTTTTCATGTGTCTGTTGGCCGTCTGGATGTCTTCTTTGTAGAAATGTCTGTTCATGTCCTCTGCCCATTTCTTGATTGGATTATTTGTTCTTTGGGTGTTGAGTTTGCTAAGTTCTTTATAGATCTTGGACACTAGTCCTTTATCTGATATGTCGTTTGCAAATATCTTCTCCCATTCTGTCAGTTGTCTTTTGATTTTGTTAACTATTTCCTTTGCTGTGCAAAAGCTTTTGATCTTGATGAAATCCCAATAGTTCATTTTTGCCCTTGCTTCCCTTGCCTTTGGCGATGTTCCCAGGAAGATGTTGCTGCGGCTGAGGTCGAAGAGGTTGCTCCTCAAGGATTTTGATGGATTCCTTTCTCACATTGAGGTCCTTCATCCATTTTGAGTCTATTTTCATGTGTGGTGTAAGGAAATGGTCCAATTTCATTTTTCTCCATGTGGCTGTCCAATTTTCCCAGCACCATTTATTAAAGAAGCTGTCTTTTTTCCATTGGACATTCTTTCCTGCTTTGTCGAAGATGAGTTGACCATAGAGTTGAGGGTCTATTTCTGGGCTCTCTATTCTGTTCCATTGATCTATGTGTCTGTTTTTGTGCCAGTACCATGCTGTCTTGATGATGACAGCTTTGTAATAGAGCTTGAAGTCCGGAATTGTGATGCCACCAACGTTGGCTTTCTTTTTCAATATCCCTTTGGCTATTCGAGGTCTTTTCTGGTTCCATATAAATTTTAGAATTATTTGTTCCATTTCTTTGAAAAAGATGGATGGTACTTTGATAGGAATTGCATTAAATGTGTAGATTGCTTTAGGTAGCATAGACATTTTCACAATATTTATTCTTCCAATCCAGGAGCATGGAACATTTTTCCATTTCTTTGTGTCTTCCTCAATTTCTTTCACGAGTACTTTATAGTTTTTTGAGTATAGATTCTGTGCCTCTTTGGTTAGGTTTGTTCCTAGGTATCTTATGGTTTTGGGTACAATTGTAAATGGGATGGACTCCTTAATTTCTCTTTCTTCTGTCTTGTTGTTGGTGTAGAGAAATACAACTGACTTCTGGGCATAGATTTTATATCCTGACACTTTACTGAATTCCTGTACAAGTTCTAGCAGTTTTGGAGTGGAGTCTTTGGGTTTTCCACATATAGTATCATATCATCTGTGAAGAGTGATAATTTGACTTCTTCTTTGCCGATTTGGATGCCTTTAATTTCCTTTTGTTGTCTGATTGCTGAGGCTAGGACCTCTAGTACTATGTTGAATAGCAGTGGCGATAATGGACATCCCTGCCGTGTTCCTGACCTTAGCGGAAAAGCTTTCAGTTTTTCTCCATTGAGAATGATATTTGCAGTGGGTTTTTAATAGATGGCTTTGATGATATTGAGGTATGTGCCCTCTATCCCTACACTTTGAAGAGTTTTGGTCAGGAAGGGATGCTGTACTTTGTCAAATGCTTTTTTAGCATCTATTGAGAGTATCATATGGTTCTTGTTCTTTCTCTTATTGATGTGTTGTATCACATTGACTGATTTGCGGATGTTGAACCAACCTTGCAGCCCTGGAATAAATCCCACTTGGTCGTGGTGAATAATCCTTTTAATGTACTGTTGAATCCTATTGGCTAGTATTTTGGTGAGAATTTTCGCATCTGTGTTCATCAAGGATATTGGTCTATAGCTCTCTTTTTTGATGGGATCCTTGTCTGGTTTTGGGATCAAGGTGATGCTAGCCTCATAAAATGAGTTTGGAAGTTTTCCTTCCATTTCTATTTTTTGGAACAGTTTCAGGAGAATAGGAATTAGTTCTTCTTTAAATGTTTGGTAGAATTCCCCCGGGAAGCCATCTGGCCCTGGGCTTTTGTTTGTTTGGCGATTTTTAATGACTGTTTCAATCTCCTTACTGGTTATGGGTCTTTTCAGGCTTTTTATTTCTTCCTGATTCAGTTGTGGTAGTTTATTTGTTTCTAGGAATGCATCCATTTCTTCCAGATTGTCAAATTTGTTGGCGTAGAGTTGCTCATAGTATGTTCTTATAATAGTTTGTATTTCTTTGGTGTTAGTTGTGATCTCTCCTCTTTCATTCATGATTTTATTTATTTGCGTCCTTTCTCTTTCCTTTTTGATAAGTCTGGCCAGGGGTTTATCAATTTTATTAATTCTTTCAAAGAACCAGCTCCTAGTTTCGTTGATTTGTTCTATTGTTTTTTTGGTTTCTATTTCATTGATTTCTGCTCTGATCTTTATGATTTCTCTTCTCCTGCTGGGCTTGGGGTTTCTTTCTTGTTCTTTCTCCAGCTCCTTTAGGTGTAGGGTTAGGTTGTGTACCTGAGACCTTTCTTGTTTCTTGAGAAAGGCTTGTACCGCTATATATTTTCCTCTCAGGACTGCCTTTGTTGTGTCCCACAGATTTTGAACTGTTGTATTTTCATTATCATTTGTTTCCTTGATTTTTTTCAATTCTTCTTTAATTTCCCGGTTGACCCATTCATTCTTTAGAAGGATGCTGTTTAGTCTTCATGTATTTGGGTTCTTTCCAAACTTCCTTTTGTGGTTGAGTTCTAGCTTTAGAGCATTGTTGTCTGAAAATATGCAGGGAATGATCCCAATCTTTTGATACCGGTTGAGTCCTGATTTAGGACCGAGGATGTGATCTATTCTGGAGAATGTTCCAGGTGCACTAGAGAAGAATGTGTATTCTGTTGCTTTGGGATGAAATGTTCTGAATATATCTGTGATGTCCATCTGGTCCAGTGTGTCGTTTAAGGCCTTTATTTCCTTGCTGATCTTTTGCTTGGATGATCTGTCCATTTCAGTGAGGGGAGTGTTAAAGTCCCCTACTATTATTGTATTATTGTTGATGTGTTTCTTTGATTTTGTTATTAATTGGTTTATATAGTCGGCTGCTCCCACGTTGGGGGCATAGATATTTAAAATTATTAGATCTTCTTGTTGGACAGACCCTTTGAGTATGATATAGTGTCCTTCCTCATCTCTTATTATAGTCTTTGGCTTAAAATCTAGTTGATCTGATATAAGGATTGCCACTCCTGCTTTCTTCTGATGTCCATTAGCATGGTAAATTCTTTTCCACCCCCTCACTTTAAATCTGGAGGTGTCTTCGGGCTTAAAATGAGTTTCTTGGAGGCAACATATAGATGCGTTTTGTTTTTTTATCCATTCTGATACCCTGTGTCTTTTGACAGGGGCATTTAGCCCATTAACATTTAGGGTAACTATTGAGAGATATGAATTTAGTGCCATTGTATTGCCTGTAAGGTGACTGTTACTGTATATGGTCTCTGTTCCTTTCTGATCTACCAATTGTAGGCTGTCTCTTTGCTTAGAGGACCCCTTTCAATATTTCCTGTAGAGCTGGTTTGGTGTTTGCAAATTCTTTCAGTTTTTGTTTGTCCTGGAAGCTTTTAATCTCTCCTTCTATTTTCAATGATAGCCTAGCTGGATATAGTATTCTTGGCTGCATGTTTTTCTCGTTTAGTGCTCTGAAAATATCATACCAGCTCTTTGTGGCCTGCCAGGTCTCTGTGGATAAGTCAGCTGCCAATCTAATATTTTTACCATTGTATGTTACAGACTTCTTTTCCCGGGCTGCTTTCAGGATTTTCTCTTTGTCACTGAGACTTGTAAATTTTACTATTAGGTGACGGGGTGTGGGCCTATTCTTATTGATTTTGAGGGGCGTTCTCTGAACCTCCTGAATTTTGATGCTCGTTTCCCTTTGCCATATTGGGGAAATTCTCCCCAATAATTCTCTCCAGTATACCTTCTGTTCCCCTCTCTCTTTCTTCTTCTTCTGGAATCCCAATTATTCTAATGTTGTTTCGTCTTATGTTGTCACTTATCTCGAATTCTCCCCTCATTGTCCAGTAGCTGTTTGTCCCTCTTTTGCTCAGCTTCTTTATTCTCTGTCATTTGGTCTTCTATATCACTAATTCTTTCTTCTGCCTCATTTATCCTAGCAGTGAGAGCCTCCATTTTTGATTGCACCTCATTAATAGCTTTTTTGATTTCAACTTGGTTAGATTTTAGTTCTTTTATTTCTCCAGAAAGGGCTTTTTTTTATCTCCCGAGAAGATTTCTCTAATATCTTCCATGCCTTTTTCAAGCCCGGCTAGAACCTTGAGAATTGTCATTCTGAACTCTAGATCTGACATATTACCAATGTCTGTATTGATTAGGTCCCTAGCCTTTGGTACTGCCTCTTGTTCTTTTTTTTGTGGTGAATTTTTCCGTCTTGTCATTTTGTCCAGATAAGAGTATATGAAGGAGCAAGTAAAATACTAAAAGGGTGGCAACAACCCCAGGATAATATGCTTTAACCAAATCAGAAGAGATCCCAAATCATGAGGGGGGAGAAAGGGGATAAAAAGAGGTTCAAAAAGGAAGAAATAAGGAAAAATAGAAAAAAAAAGAAAAGAAAAGAATTTTAAAAAAGAAAACGAATAAAGAAAAATATAAAAAAGAAAAATATATATATTAGATAAAATAGTTAAAAAACGTTAAAAAAGAAAAGGGTAAAAGTTAAAAAAAAATTTTACCAGAAGGCGAGAAAAAAAAAATGAAAAAGAAAAAAATTAAATTATCTTTAAGACTAAAAAAAAATCACAGGGAGAAAGCCATGAGTTCCGTGCTTTGCCTTCCCCTCCTCTGGAATTCTGCTGCTTTCCTTGGTATTGAAACCGCACTCCTTGGTAGGTGAACTTGTTCTTGGCTGGATTTCTTGTTGATCTTCTGGGTGAGGGGCCTGGTGTAGTGATTCTCAAGTGTCTTTGTCCCAGGCGGAATTGCACCGCCCTTACCAGGGGCTGGGCTGAGTAATCCGCTCAGGTTTGCTTTCAGGAGCTTTTGTTCCCTGAGCGCTTTCCGTAGAGTTCCGGAGGACGGGAATACAAATGGCGGCCTCCTGGTTTCTGGCCTGGAGGAGCCGAGAGCCCGGGGCCCCACTCCTCAGTGCGCCCTCAGAGAACAGCGCCCAGTTACTCCCGTCTGCCTGACCTCCGGCCGCGGTCCGAGCTCACCGAGCCTGTGGCTGGTTCAAGGCAACACCGAGCTGTGAGCTTACTGTCAGCTCTGTCTCTGTAGCCGGCTTTCCCGTTCCAATACCCGCAAGCTCTGCGACACTCAGACACCCCCGATCCTTCTGTGACCCTGCGGGACCTGAGGCCACGCTGACCCCGTGTGGGCTTTGCCCCGGTTTAGCCTCTGGAGCGATGTCCCTCAGCGGAACAGACTTTTAAAAGTCCTGATTTTGTGCTCCGTTGCTCTGCCGCTTGCCGGGAGCCGGCCCCTCCCCCCAGGGTTTATCTTCCCGTCGCCTTCCCGTCTCCGCCGGTCCTACCTTTCAGAAAGTGGTTGGTTTTCTGTTTCTAGAATTGCTGTTCTTCTCTTCAATCTGCCGATGGATTTGAAGGTGTTTGCAATCTTTAGATAAGCTATCTAGCTGATCTCCTGCTAGCTGAAGTAGTCTCAGCCTGCTACTTCTCCGCCATCTTGACTCCTCCCCCCACCCCCGACAGTGGGTATTTTCATTGTCCATACTTTTCCCCAGACTTTCGCCTTGGATTAGAAAGCTCTTTCCACGCCACTGACGTGCTACACTCAGCTCCTCCCTCAGGGGCCCCCTTTTCTGTGAAGCTTTCCCAACACTCCAGCACCCTGTCTTCCCTCAGCACATGCCAGAAGTCTGGGCCCCCACTAGGCCCTGTCAGTAACACCCCTAACATATTACTGTATTGCATTGTTTCTGTGCTCACTTTGGGACTGGGATCATGTCTTACTCTTTTTTCTTTTAAAATCCCTGGCAAATAGCAAGAACTGGATATATTATGGGAATTTATTGAATGAAACATTGCGTAACTCGTCGTAGTTTTCCATGAAAGTCTATCTCTTTCAGTGGCTTCGTTTTTCCCCACCCTTTCTTGAAAAACATTTGATTTAACTGTTCCTCTTAGTGCATCACTGAATTAAACACAATACCCCAAAATGTGATGACTTAATATTGATGTTTTGCAAACTTCTTCTGCTTTTGTCTTGGTACGCTGTAACCAAGAGAAGTAAATCTATCCCAAGAGATGTTATTTTGCATCAGAGAGCCCTTCAATTAAGCAGGACAGTGTTTGCATATAATGTTATACAGGCATGATTTTAACAATCTCTTGTTAAAATAAAGTCAGAAGGAAGAGAAAAGAAGCCCAGACATCCTTCTGCTGAACTCACAAACAGTGGAGTCTCACTGTGCTGTAGACACTGCTATCAGACTCTGCCATGCCTTTATTTAAAGGGAAGGAAGAAGACATTTAATGGAAAGTGACAAGCTTCCTCGAATTCTTCTTCTCAGTGAGCAACCGAGAACCATGCATACTCAATGGATTTGATTTTTATTGGCAAATCCCAAGGTTGGCAGCATGGCAGTTTAAATTCCTTTTTGTGTTTTTGCTTTCTCTCCTCAGTTGTCTCTCACTTGTGAGTCTGACATCACATGCATACAAATCTAGTCAATTTTACTTATTTATATCTTTGCACACACGTCAGTATTCTCTATGTGATAATTCTTTACCTATGGCATCAGCTGCTGAGGAAAATTGACTTGGAATGCCTGATCTTAGTTGATTTTAGTCAGCAACAGGCAAAGAGAGGAGAGAGAGGGAGAGAGAGAGTGAGGAATGACATGAGCTGTTAGTTTCATGACCCCTTGAGAGGAAAAAAAAAAAAAAGGAGGTAATACTCATTATGATGTATTTCAACTGTTAGGCATGCTTGTTGCCATTTTAATTTTGTAGGAATTTGGAAATGCTGTCAGTTAATCTCCCAGGATTTTAGAGTCAAGCCTTTTAAATAGGAATATGATTTGAAAGTTTTAAATTTACTAATAGTTGTTGGAGGTCCACATTGCTGAAATTTGTTGTTAATCTCTTGATGGTCTATGAACAATCTCTACTCAGCAAAAGCCTAACTCAGAAGAGCACTTTCAGATTTGTGGATTAGAGCACGCATATACCATTGCAGCTGCTCACCCCCAGATGGAGGGGTGACTGTGTGACCTCTTTTTAATACTGCTCCATTGGTCTGATAGCCTGTGGTTTTTGATATTAATTGATTTCTCTTTTTCCTTAAAGATTGAATGTGTCTTTTGTAAGATCTAGCCAATACCAGGCCAGGCAGGGGGGGCGGTTCCTGATCCTCAGGCACTTAAGATTTTGGTACAGTAATTTCAAGATACATCATAGGTAGCACTGGACATCAGTTGTGTCTTTATTACTTGATGGCAACATGACTATTCTGTTTTTAGGGAAATGAGCAAGTCAAGGCTGATTAGCTATTTCCCATTAAATTTAATCTGTAGAAGTACATTTTCCTTATAACTTGTTGAAGAATGTTTTGGTTCATTAAAGCCTTTTTTTAGTGACTAACTATACATTTAAAATCTCTTTCCATAAATGAATAAAATGTTGACGTTTGACAAGTACTTTATTTAAAAATTGGGCGTGAATATTTGGAGTCTTAATCATAGACATTTTGTATACAGTTTTTCATAATTATATGGTTAACCTTCAAGATGTTCTTTCCAAAACTGAGAAATGTACTAAAATGACTTCTCACTTTTAAGAAGGAATTTAAATTTTAACTGAAAATGTACAGTTCTTATAGAGAACTCTATAGAGGGGAACATCAGGACACAGCCCTGGGCACAGGAGACAAGATGGAGGCACTAGAGTAATCTGTAGACCAGGACATCCGTAGCCATTGGAACAAACACTATGTGTGGGGTGACCTTACTGTATTCATTTATGCTTCCAGCTTTTCTTTGGACAGTTTATGCGGCATTTTATAACATGCTTCATGGTTATGTACTTCAGAGAGAACATTGCTTAGCTGCCAGCTGGTCTGATGTTTTCAGATCTCAGAGATAGGAGTAGTAGAGAAGAAGCATGCAGCATCTAGTGCAAACTGCTAAATCATGACTCATACAGTGAAGTAGTGCTCTGCAATTATAATTTGGAATACTGTTGTAATCATTTACAGTGCTTTCTGCAGTGGTGTTATCTCCCAACCCCCCTTTGGGGAGGTAAGTTTAAAAAAATCAGTGATTGATGTTAAGCAACTTGGAGAGCTTTTGAAACAATCTTTCAAATGCTTGTGGGGGTTGTAGTGACTCTTTTAGCTTAAGTTTTGCCAGTATAGCATTGGAGATGACTTAATTTTTTTCTCCTTCTTTCCACAGCTGTGATTGGGTTATTATACCCCTGCATTGACAGACATCTAGGAGAACCACATAAATTTAAAAGAGAGTGGTCCAGTGTGATGCGGTGCGTAGCCGTCTTTGTTGGTATAAATCATGCCAGCGCTGTATCCTTTCCGCTGTAACGAAATGCATAATCACAAAGCAGTTCCAACAAACCAAAGGTTAAACAGTCCCTTGCAACTTCACCATTGTCAAGTTGTGATATGTCCCCTTTGTCATAAAAAGAACATGTGCTATGTTGTTGAAATATCATGGTAGCAGCCGTGCAGTTAATGCTTTGGGTATGGCCTTTTATTTAAACCCCCGTGTTTCAGGACCACTGAACAACTTGGCACGTTTAAACATTTTGTGTGTTCTTCTTGAACTAGGTTACATAATTCTGTGTAGTTTTGCTAACTCTTTGATTGAAACAGATACATTTTCAAAGGATTTCTTCCCTCTCTCTTTTCGTTTAAGACTTGCCAGTGAGGACGTGTGGTGGCTTCAGGATGCTGGCTGGTTTTTTAATTTGTTTTTAATGTATGGAATCTGTAATTTTTTCCAAGAAAAGATTCATCCACTGGTTTTAATCAATGCCAGCAAACCACATAAATGTTCTTAAAGGTGTAGTAAGTGGAAATGTTCAGCTTAGATACTGGCCAAAAAAACATTTGTCCCTAAGGTACATATATTTAAAGTCTGATCATTTATGGATTCTGACATTTTATTTCATGATCAGAGTGTTTTTTTGAGAATCCCAGCTGGAAAGGTAAAGTAGCCTCTATTTCCCTTCTTCCCCATCTTTTCCCTGATAGCACAGAGAAAAAAAAGTCCACCCCAGAATAAAAGTTTTTGCTCTTGTAAGACTTTCATCCTGTCATCCTCCCGACTGCCTCTCCTCTCCTCTCCCGCCCCTGACTTTCCTTTGTGGAAGAAGAGAGCCTGGGACTGGCTAGTGCAGTCTTCCCTCTTCTAGAAGATGTGGCTTAGAGAGTGGAAGGGGCAGGAGCTTTGATGCTGGGAAGAGCATGCAGTGCAGGTCAGGCTGCCTAGGGTTCCCTTGTGTGGCTCTGCACTGGGCTGGCGGCTGGTGGTTAGCTGGTGAGAGGGTGGGGCACACGGTGGATGGATTCCTGTGTCTTTCATAGGAAATACTGAGCTGTTTTGGAGAAGCTTGAGAAGGGGAACAAGGGCAGGTGGCAAGGTCCTCCATTCTGCAAACACATTTGCCTTTCTTTTCTCCAGTTGTGCTAGCCCTTGGGGATTTGTAAATTTGGAAGCCCCTCAGTGGTGGTTACTAGTTTGGTTTTCCATTTCCATTTGTATTAAAGAATTTCCCAACAAGTTTTGCTTGGAGGAATCTTTGAGATTTAGGATTTTATAACAAACAGATCTAGTGGCGGGGAGTGCTTAAAAAGATAGACTCATAAAATACTGTATCTAAAGGAAAACTTAGAAATCACCCAGTTATACATTTTCTTTATAAAGATAACAAGACAAATGAAAGCTAAGAGTTAGGTACTTTGCCAAGGTGCTCGTCCTGCAAGGCTGGGACAGAGGTGAGATCAGACCACAGAGATCCTGGCTTGAGTCTAGAAAGGGCTCCTTCCCTCATTCAGGAGCCCCCTAAGCATGTAAATCCCTCCCAACTGGTGGATTAGACCATTCTATCACAGATGTTTCAGGTGTTTTTAAATAGACAAATTTAGATAGTCTTTTCTGGAATTTAAAAACCTTTATATATCTAATTTAAGTTTTTTGCTTTGGTCATTCTTTTTTTCTCTGGCAATGAAATACTTGAATATAGTGATTTCTTTTTTACTGTTCTGTTCACCATTGAAGCAAAATCCAAAATGTCTGCAAAATTTATCACATAGACTTAATAATATTAGGTTCCTTAGACTAGAGAAAATCCCATGGTACTATTTTCCAGGTAGAAGTATTTTACCTATTTACCCTTATTTTCCTTTGATTCTTAATAAAGTTTGTTTAGTTATCAAAGATAGAACTCAGTGAATATCAAATTCCACTCTTTATAAGAATGTTTATTGCATAGAAAAATCAGAGCATATAACCTTTCCTTTGGAGTGTTAGGTATAATGCCTGCAAAAGAATAAGAAAAGCTTTTGCAGAAAGCATACCATAAACTGTAGGGTTTTTTATTTTTTTATTTTGGTAAATCAACCTAATCAGGAAATGACTTTGAGAAAATGGCCAAAGATGGCCCTCAGATGCTAAGAAGTACATGAAGTGGGTGTTGGAGATACCAGCCGGTGTAGTAGGGGTGGGGGTGGGTGGTAAGTACAGGATGTTAAAGGAAGTGGGAAGTAGTTTTATATGCATTTTTTGAACTTCTCCTCTCTTCTCTGTAGTGGCAGCATGGCCAGTTAGTTTGGTTGAGCTATCTAGCCCCCCCTGGGGAGCCGGATATAGAGCCAAGATGTGGCCTTTGGGACATAGATAATGCCCTTTTAATGATACTTGAAATTAATTCCTTTAGTGTAATCCTCTAGCAAAGAAATGAGAAAATTGAATTTGTAAAGCTTCGTTTTGCCCAGAGATTTTGGAGTAGAAAAGGGCTGCACATTTGTGAATAGATGCTTAAGTAAGTGACAGAAATAAAATATCATTTGAGCAAACTGTCCTATACCAGAAAGTCTCAGGCACCAAAATAGCTTGGCAGGTTGCAAGATAATGTTCACTTCAAGGCTTTATCCTCAACAAATTAAAACTAGAACAGTTGACATAATAGAAAGGGATACTGTGTCCTTGGTCCTCTTGTTTCTGAACTGCATTATTATAAAATGTGTCTGTCAGTAAATCATATGAAGAATGTGGTACCCTGTTAAATAGCTGTCAACTCTTCTATTTTCAAGTTCTTGTATGATTCGCAAGTAATTCTGAACCTGTTTGAGAAGTAATATTGGTTTCTTTTTTAGCAAAAATGTGTTCCTTTAGCAGTACTTGTGTTCCGAGACCTCTGGTTACATTTTTAGCAAAGAAAGCATTTCTCATGTAATGGGTCTGATCTTATAATTGTGAATGTAGACAGAAGTTTTTTTGGGGGTGGGTTGTGGGGGAAATACAAGTAGGTGGGATCTGTTAATGAAATATCATGCTCTCTGTGTATCTTTAGTAAATATCGCAGACAATTTTAATCTCACCCGTTGTCCTGCATTGTATGGAAAGACTGAACTCACTCTCGAATAAGCAATCAGTTCCTGTCTCAGCAGTAACATCTTATTTTAGAAAAATGAACAGTTGGTATTATTTGGTGACAAGTTTTAAGAAGATGACTCTTTAACACTGATCTCAGAAAGTGGATTTTGATAACAACATACAGTTGTCTCTCACACTGGCTGCACTCTCCATTGGACTATGGTGGACGTTTGATAGATCTAGAAGTGGTTTTGGCCTTGGAGTAGGAATTGCTTTCTTGGCAACCTTGGTCACTCAACTGCTAGTCTATAATGGTGTTTATCAGTAAGTATTCTTTTTGGTGCTTGTTTGCTAAAAGAAATAAACAATTGATTTCAGAATTGAGATTTTGGAATTGGGTTAGCCATTTTAATGTACAGAGTAACTTATTTCCATTGTAATTTTCTTTATATGTATCATTGTACTTCCTGGTTGGGTTGTTAAAAACATTTCTGTTATTCTAGATATACATCTCCAGATTTTCTCTATGTTCGTTCTTGGTTACCATGTATATTTTTTGCTGGAGGCATAACAATGGGAAACATTGGTCGACAACTGGCAATGGTAAGCTGATGCTTATTATTTCATCCGTTATTGAGTTGTAAAACAAGTTTTCTCCAAGCCAAGCATACTGAGAGTCAAAGGAACCCCTGGATAGAAAGGCTAAAAGGTGTTATGGATAAGGTGATAGGATTTAACCTCTAATTTTTTTTTAACTAGTCTATAGTCTATCACAGAGAGACAGTTTTTAAAAGTGAAAAGCATCCTTACTAATAACTATGTTGCTTCAATAGATATAGATTAGGACTATCTCTGGCAAATCAAGATGTTTGAACATTTTAGTTAAAAAGAAAAAGGACGCTGTTGGTCATGCCTGTCGTGAATGGGAGGAGTCAGGGAGCTGCATTTGGAGGCCAGAGTAGTTAGATAAGTGCTCTGTGTCATTGTAGCTGCTAGGAGAACTGAGTGGCTTGGGTGGCTGTCTTTTTGATAGTCTGGCCATCCAATTATCTCAAGCCCATTAGTTTCCTTTATATTGAATTGTGGGTGAACATTTGTAGCTGTACTTCTAAAATACTGTCTTGACCAGAAGATTTTGCTAATGTAATAGTCTTCTCCCCCTTGATTTTATAAAGTGATTTGAAAAAAATATTACCTGAATTCACTGTATAGTCCTGCTCTTAAGTTCATGACCTTCCTTTGCTGATTCGCCTTACCAAGCACTCAGAGAAACCCGTTTGCCTCCCTTCGTGTTATAGGATTGATCTGAATCATACTGTTATCATTTACGTGTGATGCAGAAACCTTGTTTTTTGCCTGTGTTTGCTATGTCTCTTTCACTTCTTGACTGTGAGCTTTCTTTTTCCCATCACATTTGTCATTTGCTTCTAATCCTTGCATAACTCTCAGATTCTTTGACAAATAAAGTGGGCATATGTTAATAAAGTATTAATTTCTAGTCTGTATGGAAATTGCTATTCAAAATACACCTTAATCTGTTAACCTTTTAATTTTTACAGTATGAATGTAAAGTTATCGCAGAAAAATCTCATCAGGAATGAAGAAGGCAAAAATATCTTCTATACAGAAAAACAGGATGAAAAGGGCACGTAAATGATCGCTATATCAACAAAGCTTCGGACTGTAAAATTGCCAGGATGCAGTTTTTCCCTTGATTGGTGTATATATTTGTGTGTATGTGTGTAGATATGTATATATCTACACACACACATACACACACTTCCACACATATACATGCACATATGCATGTATTACTGCAATCTGTGATTGCTTCATCTGTAAATCAGTTACAAACCTTGATGTATTTGACTTAAATAACTATAAAATATATGCACTACGTTAAACAGCGTGTTCATTAATAGATGAAATTTTTTAATTAATTTTTTAAACATACCATATATTGTATCACAATGTTGATGTGCCAAAATATTCTGTTATTGTCATGCAGAGTATAAGAATGCTTGAACAGTTTATAAACTTAGTGAAATAAAATAAGAGGAAAGCCAAAAAAAGAGAAAGAAAAAGAAAAATGGAAAGCTGGTATATTCTCTTCTGCTTATGTTGTGCCTTTTCATTTTTCTAATCGCAGCAGTATGAGTTATGGGTGCCCTGACGAATGGTTAGTTTCTATTTTAATGTTGTCTCAGAGAGCTTGGGTGTTTTAATTGGTAATGAAAATGAACTTCCATAGAACATTTTAAAACCTGCATTACTGGAGAGCATCCAAAAAGGAATTCTGCTGGAGGTAAAAGTGATGAGCAGGAGAGGGTTATCAGCATTAAATTGTTTTAAGTCTAAGTCTGCAAGGCTATATGTAATTAAAAGAAGGCACCATTGGGAAATTTAGCTAGAATAAATATGTTATAGAAATACCAAAATGACCTTTTGCAGTGCCACAAAGTGTGAAATGATGTTGTCTTTTGCAGTACAGTAACTCACTGCTTTTGCACATGGAACACCTAAGAAACCCTAAACAGATCAAAATGAAGTTTCTAATTCTCTTGGGTTCTGTAATCTGTTGGGTTCTGTGAAGCAAACCACATTAGCCTGTCTGGGTCACATGACTGACGGTCAGTGGAATGCCATCTGGGAAATGGATGAGCATATCACTTTTTTTATATTCATATGTCCATGAGTGAACAGTTCAAGCCTGTTCCAGAATGTCCTGAGATGGCATATACCATGCATGTTAAAGATTTCAATAGCAGTTTTGTGCATATCTTTCCAACAATGGGAACCATTTAAGTGTGGTTTAAACATATTTTTAGTTAACTTTTTCCTCAGTTTTTATTTTTGAAATTGATGACAATTGTCTGATACACAGGGGTGGAACTTTCTCCTTACTTTGGGTTTGTGTGTGTGTCCGTGTGTGTGTGTGTGTGTGTGTGTGTGTGATTGAGTGAGAGAGAATATACATGTAGAAATGTATGTGCATGTGCCCATGCTCTCGTAATGTGTCAACTAGATACTGTAATTTTGGGGTTTAAAACCATTGCTGTCAGACTGAGATCTCATATGCCAAACTTTAATCTGCTTTTACATTTTATGGCTGAAAGTATGAAGATCCTAAAAGGATTTCATATTGAATATATGTATACAATCTTAACTATAGTGGTGGTAAACATACTACTATAATTTATTATTCTATCTTCCAGATAATGTTATTCATTTAGAACAAATAAGGTATATTTTTAGAATCAACTTTGTAAGCACTATAAATCTTTAATAAGTTATAAGGTCTATGATGTGTTTACTTTGAAAATTGCTGTTAAAAGCAAGATGTATTAAATACATAATTATCATCTTGGTTAAGAGTCATTTTTTTCTTCCTCGTGCTAAATCTTAGAATCTAATACTGAGAGTTAATTTAATAAAATTAACATGTATGATTGAATTTCCTAAGAAATAATGAAAGGAAACCAAGTCTAATATTACAGGAATTGAATGGTTATCACTTGGGAATTCTCAAGATTATTTTCAGATCATTTAGAAAACAAGATATTAGTGGCAAAAATAAAATTGTTTTGATATTTTGATAAACATGTAAATATATTACATCCAGTTTTTTGCAGTGAAAGAAAGTAGACATCTTTCAACATTGCTACATTGGCAGCACTTCCTCTTATTAAAGTTCTGGAAAGCAAACACTTGAAAACTGAAACTTAATTCTACAAAAGCACAGGAAAACAATTAAAATTAACTATCCAGAATCCTGCTGATACTTTTGTTATAAAATTTATTTGTTTGCACTGAGCCATTTTACGTTGATCAAGGGCGGTGGAACCTCTTAGTGGCACATACATTCACACGTCTTGTATTTTCTAGGTGGAATCCGGACTTGGTCATTATTAAATAGTTCTCTAATTTTCTTGGCTCACTTGTCTGCACAGTGAAGTACAGCTAACCCTTGAACAACAGGCACTGACTCCTGCACAGTCCAAGGTCTGCATACAACTTTTGACTCTCCCCAAAACTTAACTATTTGTAGCCTTACTGATAACATATTTTGTGTATGTATTGTATTTTGTATTCTTATAATAAAGATGGAGAAAAAGTGTTCTTAAGAAAATCATAAGGAAGAGAAAATACATTTACAGTACTGTACCACATTTATCGAAAAAAATCCACATATAAGTGGACCTGTGTGGTTCAAACCCAGGTTGTTCAAAGGTCAACTGTGTGTTGTTTGTAAGGTAATTCAATTCAATTCTATTAATGGTCTGTGTGTGTAAAGTCCTAGGTTTGCGCATGTGGAAGAATGTGCTTCACTCTCCTAGAACATTTAGCAGGCCTTAGAATTCTAGGTTCATAGGCTAACCCACTGCCCCCTGCCCCATCACTCCCATTATGTTGAAGACTTTTAACTCATTGTTTATGCCATCTAGTGTTGGAGATGATAAATCTATTAGTGTGATTTTCTTTCCTTTGTAGGTAATTTTGGTTTTTCTCTCCAGGAGCTTTTACACAGAATTTTCTTTATCTTCACAGTTAACTCAGTTTCACTTTGACCTGTTTAGCTTTAGATTTGTTTTTACTTTTCTTGCTTGTTATTCAGTATGCACTTTCATTCTGTGTGCTCATGTCTTCAATTCTGGGAAAATTTTCAAGCTGGCTGCATATTGGAATCATATGGGAACTTGTAAGTATGCTGATGCCTTGTTCCCACTCCCAGAGACTCTAAAATAATTGGCCTGGGGTGTGTGCTGAACATGAAGATTTTCATAAATTCCCCAGCCAGTTTTAATGTGCAGCCCAGATTGCTATTGGTTGGTGTAGATGCATGTAAGATGAGGGGAATGTTTGAGGCGAGAGAGAAATCCTAACTTTGGGAACGAAGAGTGAGGGACACATTGAGATACATTTTAGACTAACATCTGAACCTGATGACTTGAGTGTGAAGGATAAGGAAGAGAAGTGGGACTTAACATTTCTTTCTTGGGAAACTAGGTGGATGGTATTCGTATAAACCAAAGAGGAATGCAGAGAAGCAGGTGGGTGGGTAAAGTTAATGAGTTTGATCAGCTCAGCTATGTCTGGAACATCTGGTAAAGATGCATCATAAGCAATTGGATATAGCAGTCTGGGTTATTGGATGGAAGTGAGGGAGCTTGTCGTTGGCATGTGTCCATGATCTTTGACACTGTGGAGGTGGATGAGATCTCCAAGGAGCATGTTAGAACAAACAGAGATGAGATCTGAGGCCTAGTGGTGTGTGCAGAAGAGCTGGTGAAGGAGGTGGAGGGGCTGTGGTCAGAAGTGGGAGAAGAAATAAAAGAGCGATGTGCTTGAAACCAGAGCAGAAGGCAGTTCCTGGCAGAAGGGAGCTAGAAGTTTGAAGTGCAGTTGGAAGGAAGTATTAACCTTATAGGTAAAGGGGATGTGACTGTTTTATGTTGGAAAGTGCTTTTCCTAACCTTTTTATCTTAACATTTGAAGTCTTTCATTGTATACCAATAGCTTACAAAACATATTTGGGACAAGTCTGATCATATACTGAGGTGTATATTACAAGTGAGGGCAGCTGGGATTAGCTAGAGAACTTTGAGGGAATGGTGGAGATTTGGACAGCCTCTACAAAGAATAGACACAGGGACTGACTGGAGATAAAGAAAGAGTTTCTAGATCATTTGAGGCCATCAAGGACTCAAGGCCAGAGATAAGATTCTTACAGCGGAGCCAGTCAACATGGTAGTGCCATGTCTAGGGGGGCTCAGTAGTCCAGGAGTTTAGGGCAATTGTGATGGGATAGATTGATTCTCATTGGGAATTTATTGGAAGACATGGCACAAAGGCTATGTGAAAAATGAGTGGAGGCTTCTAACAAAAGATCAAGGGATCGTTTATCACGGGATCCAGGCAAATTGGGAAGGGAAGTTGAATCAGCAGTGCTGACCTAACAGGGTATTATGCGAAACAAGTCACTCAGAGGAAGACAATTATATGATCTCCCTGATATAAGAAATTTGAAAGGCAGGATGGGGGGGGGGGCACTGGGGAGAAGGGAGGGAAAAATGAAACAAGATGGGATGGGGGAGGGAGACAAACCGTAAGAGGCTCTTAATCTCAGGAAACAAACTGAGTGTTGCTGGGGGGTGGAGGGTAGGGATGGGTTGGCTGGGTGATGGACATTGGGGAGGGTTTGTGCTACAGTGTGTGCTGTAAATTATGAAAGCCTGGTGATTCACAGACCTGTACCCCTGAAAGAAACAATACATTATATGTTAATTTAAAAAAAAGTGGGGGGCGCCTGAGTGGCTCAGTGGGTTAAAGCCTCTGCCTTCAGTTCAGGTCATGGTCTCAGAGTCCTGGAATTGAGCCCCGCATTGGGTTCTCTGCTCGGCAGAGAGCCTGCTTCCTCCCTCTCTCTGCCTACCTCTCTGTCTGCGTGTGATCTCTCTGTCAAATAAATAAATAAAATATTAAAAAGAAAGAAAGAAAGAATGAGTTGCGCTAAAAGGACTGAATGCCCTGAGGTAAAAAGCCCTTTTCCACAAAAAGGGTGATAGGCTTAGGGTTTGTAGTCAAGAATTTAGTGGAACATTTCCAGGTTGAGAGGTCCAAGGTGTGATCTAAACAACTTTGTTTACATAGTTCACCAACGTAGGTGGAGACACACCGCAGTGGAGTGGACTCAAGGCCCGCGTAACCAGCTATTAGAGCAGTAGTGGTGTTACCTGGAATGATCTCAGAGGTCAGGTGCAAAGGACGGTCTTATCTGTAATCCTCCCAACCATTTGAAGGAAATACTTACCAGATGCCTTGACTGGATTGGGGTTTTAATTAGAGTCCCTTCTCCCTTCTTTTACTTATTTTGTAGTTTAGTACCCCCACCCCCCGCCACATCATCTGAAATTTCAGCACAGGTTGTAGTAAATCCTGCTCAGTCAGAGACATTTCCTCTTTACTCTAGGGTTTTTTTTTTTTTTTCTTTTCTTTTTGGTCTTTGTTCTTATTATTTGTTCTCTGTTTTTCTTCTCTCCTTTCCTTCTCAAATGCTTCTATCCAAAAGATCTTTGACCTTTTGTTTCTGTTTTCTGGATATCCCTTAGCTTTTCTCTGCTGTGCTGCACTCATTCAGTTAGTTAACTGGATCTTCCAGCTCAATGAGCTGCTCTTCAGCTATATCCACTCAGCTATATCCACTCGTCACTGGGTTTTTAATTTCAGTGATCACATATTGAGTTTTCTAAGATCTTTATTGTATTGTATTGTATTGCATTGCATTGTATGTATTGTATTTTATGGAAGTGTGTTGTCATTCTTGTATCTTCTGGGGATATTAATTTTTCTACTTTTAAAGGTCATAACTTTTCTACATAGCCAATGTAGGGAAGGGCAGGATGAGCCTATCTGTAGATATGAGTGCTCCCTTGTTGGCTTTGGGAGTACTACCACGCCTCTCTGAACATAGTCCTCACTCTTACCACTTTCATCTGGGGTGGATACCGTGTTGTCTCCATCCCAGTCCAAGATGGGGGAGTTGAAGTGTTGCATCAGCCCAATGGCTGCTTCCACAAGAGCCTATTTGAACCCATCAGGTCGGTTGGGTGTTTTCATCTCTGAGCGTCAGCCACCTCTGAGCTTAGAATCTGTGGTTTCATTTTTAGCAAGTCCCCTCCTTTAGGGTTTGTGAGCTGTGGTTTCTCTCCATCTATCTGGTCTCAGTTGTTTTCTCACTTTCTGGAGTTCCTTGTAGTATCTGGTCCATGAAGGATACATCTCATTTGGCAGTATAGTTGTGGATTTCTTTTCTTTTTAATTTTTTGTTGTTTCTATCGACCTGAGGTAGGAGAGAGAAGCTATAGCTTAAGTAGTCTGTTTTCCTGATTCAACTTTCTCCACTCCTTTTTGATACCATGAAATCATGCCTTCTGCCTGTCCATTTGTCTTTATGTTTCAAAAACTCAATTTAGTTAGGAGCTGAGAAAAATAGGTTAAGTCAATGGCTTCTTTTTTGGCCTCAATAAAAATTGAGGTATGGAGATTATTTTTTTCCTTTCAAAATACATTCAGTTCATTGAGTTCATTGTGCCAGAGGGTTAAGTATACCAGTATCTCTTCCTTTATGCCTCCCTTCTTTTTACCACTGATGAAACCTGCGAAACCTGTCATCTTTCTTTGTGATTTACAAGACAGACTTTTCCAGGGTTTGTCAGCTGTTCTGAAGACAATGTTGTTAAGTATCAGATTTGGCAGATCAGATAGATAATGATGTGCCTGGGAAAGAATGGGCTATTGATGAGCCTTGTGTCAGAACGGATTGCCATATATGGGCAATTTTTCCCTTTCGCCATTTCCCTGGCTGCGGTCTCCATGAGGATTTCATGAACAAGGGGCAGTTTTGATTCCAAATCGAAACCATGCCCTGGTGTCCTTCTGTTCTTTTCATGGCAGGGTTTGCAATTGCTAATTCCTATGGTGTTCCCAGAGGTGGGCTTTGAAAGTAATGAGCACTTAGGAAATATACTGCCACTTAAAATAAGCTTTTTTTTTTTTCATCACTGCTTTGAAAACAATAAATCCACTCCGAGCTACTGTGTTTCCATATGACTGTTGCCTTTGCAAGATTTGTCTCTTTCTTGGAAACACTTTTTGAGGATACTTGTACGGGATGTGATCATGGACCAATTCATTGTGATGAGCAATTGAGGAAACAAAGGGAAGAAAGAACCCAAGTGCTGAATCTGTTTGTTTTAGAAGAAAAGTTTCTAAAATGCATTTCCTGGGAATTTCTGCCACTGAATGAAACTCATTTCTATTCCCTTTGTAGTCATCACATGTCACTCCTAGATCTTCTGGGAATGTCTATCCAACCAAAGTATGACAGTGGCAGTTCTGTTTTGAAAAAAATCCTTTCTGCTTTTACAAAAGTCTGTGATTTTCCAGCAGGACATTACAGAAAAACGAAGTGCTACCCCATCATTTTGGGATCAGCCAGATGCAGCTGCCGTGTGGCATCTCCGCATATTGGCTTGGGGAGCCCGTAGACTGACAATTTGACCATGTCACTTAAAGATGTTTGTAAAGACAAACCTTTTTGGAATTTCCTATGCCTCAGACCCAGTGTATGTCCGTGTCATGCCTGTCTAAGAGAAAGCAAGTCAGTCTACCTTGAAGCACATCTTTCCAGAATATATGGTAAAATTCATAATAAGGTTGAGTCAAGTTCAGCTCCCCCCCGCCCTGAAAGAATAAATCTGTGATCCTTCAATGTTTGATAGTATTAGTTCTGGTTCTGGGTCCCAACTAACTATAAAGGAACTGGGATGTGTAATCCCTCCCCCGGAGGAGAGAAGAACTACATATGGGTGATCACTAATAGTGTCTGCTACTGTTGGCATAAAGCATTTTGTGACACTCTCTGCCTGCTAGCATATTTTCTGTCCTAAGTGATTCATAGTGAACACAACTAGGAGAAAATAAAATACTTTTTTTGGTGGTAAAATTAAAATTATTATCTTTAAAATACATAATATATAAACTTAGTATGCAAGTTCTAGAATAGTGGGAAAGAAGGAAGGGGCTCATCTTTGCCTTTTCCTGTCATCTAAAAGAAGAACGTCCAGGGCTTGGTTGGCGGGGGGGGACCTGCTCAGTCGGTTTGGCGTCTGCTGAGGTCATGATGCAGACATCCTGGAATCAAGCCCCACATCGGGCTCCCTGCTCAGTGGGGAGTCTGCTTCTTCCCCTCCCTCTGCCTCTTTCCCCCCATCTGTGCTTGTGTTCTCAACTCTGTATCTTGCTTTTTCTCTCAAATAAATAAATAAAATCCTAAAAAAAAAAAAAAAAAAAAAGTGAAGGGAAGAAAATGAATCAGGTGTTTGCTTTGTGACTCCTCTAAACATCCCTGCCCCCCCCTCCAGATATACAGACAGCTGCCAACATCTATGTGTTTTCTAAAGGCAGAGCAGGGTTTCCAACTCTGGTGTGACTTAGCTCTAGTGACCAAGGGTCCTCCTCATCACCACATGGTGCTGTCCCTACCAGTCCCTGCAAGTGGTTTCCCCTAAGTATTTCCAGCAGATTTCTCTGGCTGTCCCCTTAGAGTGAGTGACTTGGCTTCGTCATCATTTCTGACTCAGGTGCAGCCTTGTCACAGACACAGCTCGTGTTTAATACAGTACTTGGCTCCAGAGCCTGGCTTATTTTATAAAGCTAATAGAGCAATTCTTAGAGAGCCTAACAGCTTCAGCTCTCCATGAATGCTTAGAAGTAGACCTTGAGCCTCTCTTGATAATAGATGTTCTACTGCTTTCATTTCATCTATTCTCCTTCTGACAGAATAGAAAGATGATGAAATTTTTTTTTAACAGGTTTTGACTTCTGACCTTTTAAAAAGCTCAGTTTGGGAGACATCTATGTGAATTATTAATGCTGGGTGGTATCGTTTTTTATGTGCCCCATAATACGTGAGTCCATGCCTTGGGGCATCCACATAAATGGGTTGTACAGAGGATATGTTCTGTGAGAGTAAGAACCTGATGTTAGTCTGCTGGTCAGGAAAGGCCTCCGAAGGGTGGGGACACAGGTACTGATGAGGTGTGAAGGAAGGACCGAACTCAGCTCGAGGAAGGGAGGACAATTTTTGGTGGCATGGGATGGGCAGGAAAACAATATGAGCAGACCGGCGAGTGTACTCTGGGGAATCCAAAGTCCAGTCTGGAAGCAGTGAAGATGGCAGGTAGAAGAAGTGGTGGGGGAGGACGTCAAACATGGGGACTGACTTCTCTTTGAGGGCTTAAATGACTCCTGTAGAGCCTCAAGCTGGGCATGCTTCTTGGGAAGAGTCCACAGCTGCCTGTGGGGGTTATTCTAGAAGGCTTACAAGTTGACACTGCCCCATCTGTCACAGTTCATAGCATCCGCATTATTGATCAGTCACTATTGTTATCAGGTTTTTCTTGGAAAAGAACATTCTGAGGCTGATCCAGGTGTGATCCTGAGGTTTGGCAGAGTGAATTGGGGAAAGAGCCAGCCTTGGGAATCTGACAAACTGCTAAGCTGGAACGCCGCATGACTTCCTTATAGACTGGGACCCCGGGCGAGTCCCCTGAGCTTTCTAAACCTCAGTTTCCTCATCTGTGAAATGGAGATACACTGCCATCTTCTTTTGAGGCCTCTGAACATCAAAACAATGATAGGTAATGTGAACAGTCAACCAGTTAAATATTTGTTCCTTTCTCTTTTCTTCTTGTTCCCACTTCTGAGTTTGGGTACTGAGCCAGCACATGGGCATTTCCTGTGCATCAAGACACTCTCTAATGTTTCTGTCAAAATGAAAGGGCACAGAATGCACAAATCCACTATGCCAACCGACCACCAGCTACAGCTTCACTTGTTAGGTCACTTTTCAGGGACCTGGCTCATTGTAATTATACTGAGTAATTGATTGTTGGGCTGGAGGTCTGGCCGGCTTAGGCCAGACCGTGTCATCCATGGAAAGAAGCTCAGAGCAGGTGTCACAGGACGGCATGAGGGCACCAAAGGGAAGGAAGAATGTGGGAAATCGGAGATAGGTTTTGTCAGCATCTTATTTTTGCCTAGGGATGATGGCTCTGTCCTCATACTTTACAGTGTCACCACGGTGAGACTGCAGTTTCCCCAAGAAGAAGTTACATTTTAATTAGCTCTAGGTACCCGATTTCTGATTCATCAGTCCTTTTCTCCAGGCCTCCCTGTTTCGGGTTCTTTTTGCTCATGTCCGCCACTTGCTACTCCTTTTATGCGTATCAGAAGGAAACCACCAAGCAGCCTGGAAATCCTATTACCAGACCTCAGGATATTAATTGTCGAGTTCTCCCCCACGGTTACACAAGTGCTGAAAAAGTGGTTCTCTTTCAACAGAGTCTTGTCAAAACGCCAGGCACAGTTTGTTTTTGACATTTGCTGCTACTGTTAAATAATAGTCTTGCTTCTGTCATAGCTAATGTTGACTTGAAGGCATTTGGAGGGCATTTCTCAACTCCAGCCTTAACAGAAAGACCTGGGGCTTGACAGATTTATTTTTTTATTTTTTTATTTTTTGCTTGCCCAAGGCAACTGAACATAAGGGTTGCAACCTTTGCTTTTCTAACCTCAAGAAAATTTCAAATGGGCATATGCACCACTTCAAACTTGAATTGTATGCATGCTGTTGCCCTCAGACATAAACACTCACACAGACACACACACACACACACACACACACACACACACACACACTGCAGTTCTTAAAGTTTTGCCATCCTAGGAGTGACATTTAAATCCATTAAATAGTATCTCACTTTAAGACCCCTTAAATCCTGGCTGTTCTGCCGTGGTAAACCTTTATCTGTTAGGATGTCATACTTAATTACAGATCTCTTTAAAATCAATAAGCAGTTTTATTGTTTCTGTGTTTGCAATGGCACAAGCCCTTGAGCACTGCCCAGTTAACAGCATTCACTGCGTGCCATCTGTCAGAGAGAATCCGGGCTTTTCACATGTAGCACTTTCTTCCCTGGCGATGTCCATTAGAAATTTAATTTATGCTCTCTTCCCCACTTCCGTGAGAAGGCATCCTTTGCATTTTTCCCTGAATGTCTTCTAGACACATGTGTAGAGACCTTCTAAAGGCATTGAAATTTCTGAAATATTCACCGTTTTTGTGAGGTAATAGAGGGGAGGCTAAGACCAAAAAAAGAAAAAAAAAAGGGCAGAGCAAGTGAAAATTGTACAAGAACTCTGTGGAATTGCGTGGCAGTTGGCATCAATTCTATGTGAAGAGGCCAAGAAATGCACAGTTGGTTTCGAAGTAAATACCAAAGGAATGGCTAATTAGACAGTTCTATTTTGCAGTTTCAGAAAAATACAAGGATTTAAGAGGTTAGCATTTCCAATAAATAAGGCAGCTTGGGTTTGGGGCTGTTATGTGGAACAGTAGACTGAAAGCCCATGGAGAGGTATCCTTCATGCTCTGTGGCACACCTCTCTTTGATGACCTCTGTCTCAAAATTCATCCTCAAATTTTGAGAAATAAGTTTTAGAGATTTCCAAAATGACAAACTCTGAGACTGTGAATTATCATACCATTATATCACCTCCCTCTCTCTTTCCCTTTATCCTGATGCTGATATTTGTCTGGGAGACTAGGTTTAAATGGTAGTGGCTTTTCCTCTAAGAATAATATGGATTCACTTGAAATCAGGATGTAATTGTCCCATGATGACTCAGGTACATCACGTGGCCGCTGAACCGAATTCTAAGAGGCACAGGGAAGAATGGTATAGTGGGAGGGGACCCTAACATTCATCTAGGACAAATATGAGTAGGACAGTCTGCTCTTGGCATTTTGCAAACACAGAAGCACAACTCACATTGCCTAAGTGCTTGTCCCAGGTCACACGGCCAGCTAGTAACAGAATGAGACATTTCAGTAGCATTAAGAAGGCAGTAACATTTAATTCATGAGAAGAGGAGATAGGATTCTATAACTCTGGAGATTTATGGTGGTGTTGACAGCTGGTAGGAAGTGGGCATTCATGAATTGTGAGTGTTTTCATTATGAAGGGCAAGTATTTGTTACCTTAAGTAATAGCTGGTAAATAAGACCAAGTATCAAGTATATGCTCTACCTTTACTCCATTAAAACTATGAGGTTGGTAGTATTTTCTATAAAGAGGTAAGCTCAGTCCTTTACAGGAAGCAATAGAGGCTTACAGAGGTCATAATCTGCCCACGTCGCTCAAGTAGACTCAATGTCCGGAGATAGAGCCCAAGTGCTCATTCTTCTCAGGCTGTGTCTGGACTGCTTGTGTGTATACAATCGCAGGTGTATATATGTTGGTGAAAATGAAATGGTTATATGTGGAACTTAGACATGTATATGGAAGTCACGTCCTTGCCCTTCCTAAAGAAATTTAAATTTTAGTTGGAACAATGAACAACGTCACTGGTATAGTTCTTGGCTAAGAAATTATATCTGAGCCTGTGACTTATTATTTTTTGATGAAATAAGTTAGATGTCTTAAGAGGTATGGGAAAAGATTATTTGAATCTTGACGTGTTAAAGTGGAGATTTTAAAAAAGATTTTATTTATTTTATTTATTATTGACAGACAGAGATCACAAGTAGGCAGAGAGGCAGACAGAGAGAGGTGGGGAAGCAGGATCCCTGCTGAGCAGAGAGCCCTACATGGGGAGCTCGATCCCAGAACCCTGGGATCATGACCTGTAAAATGGAGATATTTTTAAGTCAAAGAATTAGGTTGAATAGTCTCATAATGAAGAAATAGAATGTAATGCACTTCTTACCAGATACATTTTCATTTATGACTTAAATCTGAGCTTCCAAGCTACTCAATTGTCTTCAATTTTAAAATTAAAGTTGACATATTGAAAACATTTTCGAAGTTGCTGGCATATCCACAAGAGAACAATGACAAAATGGACCCATCATCTAAATTTCCATCAGACTTGCATATGAAAAAGCATTACAAGCTTTATTTGTGAAGTTGGAAGTGATTTTTTGCACATTATCCCCTATATTTTGATATTTCTGACCTTAATGAAGACAGGGAAAAAAAATATGATGAAGCTAATTGTCAGATCAAGGACTCTAATTACTTTAAATGCAAGAAGGTAATTACTTCCTCTCCCTCGACCCCACCTTTAGCTTTACAAAGGATAGCCCTACATACCACATTAAACTACTCCTTCCTGATCATGCCTTTCCCAACTAAGCCAATGAGGAAGCTAGAACTGCAAGGTCATGGTGATGAATGGGGTTGGCTGGGTGGGGATCCAGGGTTGATGGCTATATCATTTGGGACTTTGGGGGTTACTCTTGACAGAATACGTGATCCAGAATGACTTAAGCAAGCAAGATAGTTATTGGCTCATGAAACTGGCTTCACATATAATTGAGATTAAGCTTTCCAAAACTGGCATCAGGATGCAGCTGCTTCTATCCCTTCGATCTGCTGTGTCACCATTAGTCTTGGACTTCCCAGAGGCGGGATGGTGTTTGCAGTGCCAGTCTTGTTTCCTCTCCTGCTCACAAGCCATCTCTCAGGAACCTCAGCAGAGGTCTCAACATATCTTGTTGGCTCTGGTCAAGTCAAGCGTCCACTGCCAGACTAATTCCTACAGCTGGCTCTCCACAGAAAAAAAATAGGACATGATGATAAAAATAAGGTAAATGTAAAAAAACAAGAACAAAAACAAAGACAAAACCCAAAAAACCAGCAATAACCAAAACCAAAAATGGGTATCCTGTATCAGAGCCAAAAAGTCATAATGAAGCAAGAAGCTGGAAAAGCAAGAGAAAGGAGCTAGTTGTCAAGAGAAAAAGACAATAGGAAATGAGAAAAGAGAAGAGAGGAAAACCATTTGCTAACTTTCTACACCTCATGAAACTTACATGTTCCTTCCAATAAACAAAAAGAATTTCAATTGAGTGGTTTTCTATACTTTGTAACCAAGTGACCATGACTAAGATAGTTTGCTACTGTTTCCTTCACTGATAAAGGCTGGATTCCAGGTAATGCATAAACTGTAGATGCCCTGCAGAGAACTTGTGTCCTTCGTGGGAAGAGAAGAGCACCCACCAAACATTACCCAGATTACTGGAAACCATCAGAGGTATGGTTTGAGCTAAATGAACTTGGACCGCCCCCCCCCCCCCCCCCGCCCCGCCATGGAACCTGAAGTTCTGAGGTACTCAGAAAACACCTACACTCAGTTCATGCAAAACTACCCTTTTCCAAACCCTTTCCCGCTTTTGCCAGATACATCTTAATTTATGACCTGAATTTGAAGCAACTGAGAAAGTTCCCAGCTCAGCTTTCTCACTTGGAGCAAGAGAGGAAGACTCCTGGTAATCCACGTGGTAAATCATGAATTAGTTTACTTTTTACTTCCTTTAGATAGGGGTGTTCTTTTGCAAACAAGGACGTTTAGGTCAGTGAGGCTGGAGACCCCCACTGAAGAGATTCTAGTGACTAGAATCTGAGTCAGACCACAACTCAACCATTTCAGTCTCTTGTCTGAAAGGCAAACTGAGAAAAGAGAGTCCAAAACCTCTCCCAAGGAATCCATCCTACTTTTTTAGCTGCTCACCTCTTCATTTGGCATCTACCAAATGTGAGGTTACAAGGCTTGAGAGATTGATCTGCACTTGCGGAAGAGAGGAATGCATTTATTCAGTTTCTGCTGCAAGCCCCAAAGCAGGCAGGTTGTGGGACTACCTTTGGACAAATCTTTTCATGATGTCATGATTCAAGAGAAAGATCACAGTTTCCCAGAGATTCTGTGCTAGTAGAGGACAGGTTTCTCGGGCTTGTTGTCCATCCCATCTTGCTGGCTCACCATGAAAGTGGAATACCACCAGCTCCAGCACTGGAATTAAGTTCCCTAGCCTATCTCTAGAACACTCTATGGAGTTGTACAGGGGTACCACCTGTAGTCATTTGGCTTAGGTCCCTGCCATATTCAGCTAAACTACTTTGATTTTTGGCAAGCCAAATAATTCCACTAGTATAGGATGTCTTTACACATTCCAAATGAAATTATCTTATTTTGCCAAACCATTATGTCCTTTTCTTAATAAAGTTGATATGCTGGGTCAGTCTCCGCTCCCCACATGTCCTAAACCCCTTTCTCTCTTCATTATTACTGGATTAAGTATAGAATGGAGCAAAACAAAACAAACAAATCTTGCCCTCTGAAACCAAGCTATTTAGGGAAATGTTAGGTTACTCTTGGCAACTGAGAGGTGGACTCAAAGGTAACACAAGAAGCTCACCGTTTCTGTGTTGTTTTTTTAATGATCCTCCTCTCCCCAATGGGTTGATTAGTGTGTCTTTCCAAGGGCTGTCTTTAGTTCTTGTCCTGGGAAAGTACCTGTTTCCAAGCCTCATCCCCACAACCCATAAATGAAGAAGGAAGGTCACGTGCATGGGAGTTGCAGAGTGCAAGAGATGCCTATCAAAAACACAAGTCCTCTCACCTAGATAATCTATCGCTTGTAGAACCTTAGCTTTCTGCTATTTTACATATCCTAATCATCTTAAAAGTGAATTTATTTCATACTGAATTACTTGTACAAAAAGCAAAAGTGTACATCATTCAGTAGCTTTCAATTGAAAACCTCTTTCTTTGCCTCTGCAGTTCCATGACGTGAGGCAGGCAGGAGTTGCTTTTGAAGGATTAGTCTTCTTTTGAAGGATTAGCAAATTGAATCTTCTTTCTATGATGAAATACTGCTTCTCTGTATGTGAGGGTTAGTGCTGCATGGTTGGAAGGCTCTGGATGAGGGTCCAAACCTCATGGATCTAGTTTTAGCTCTGCTAATAGTTTGTTGTCTGACACAACAACTTTGAATCTGTTTCCTCACCAATAGAATGAAGCCACTGGGTGAGCTGGTCTCTGAAAGAGGCAACACAGTAGAGTGACTGGTATTGGGGTCCTGGCTCTGCCCTCACTCATGGTTTCAATTTGAGGAAGTTATTTTACCTCCACTTGCCTTGTTGAATCTGTAAAACATGGATGCCTTGAATTGATGTGAAGATTAATTAGCCTCAGACATACACAGTGCCTAGAAGAGAGCTTGGCTCAGAGTCAGTGCTCAAATGGTATTATCAGGTACATCACCATCTAAAATCCCTTCAAGCCACCAATAGGACCTTGTCCTACCCACCATAGAAATGCAAAAGAGGATTTGATTTTTTTTAACTTGATGTAGGGAAAGAAAAGTCTATATATGAAAAAATAAGGAGGGGCGCCTGAGTGGCTCAGTTGAGTTTCCAATTCTTTTTTTTTTTTTAATATTTTATTTATTTATTTAGAGAGAACATGAGCATAGGGTGAGGGAGAGAATCCACTGAGCATGGAGCTGGTCGAGGGGCTCCATCACATGACCCTGAGATCATGACCTAAGCTGAAATAGAGAGATGCTTAACCGACTGAGCCATCCAGGTGCCCCATGTGTCTGACTCTTGATCTTGACTCAGGTCTTGATCTCATAGTCATGAGTTCAAGCCCTGCATTTTTTTAAGTAGGGCTTAAAAGAAATTAGGAAACAGTACAAAATTATCTGATTAAATGAAAGATTGACTGTCCTGTCAAGTAGTACCAATAAAAGGAAATACAGGGGCACCTGAGTGGCTCAGTCAGTTGAGCGTCTGTCTGCTTAGCTCATGATCCCACGGTCCTGGGATTGAGCTCCGCATCAGGCTCCTTGCTCATCAGGGAGTCTACTTCTCCCTCTAACCCTCCCCCTCACTCCTGCTCTCTCTCTGTCTCTCTCAAATAAATAAATAAAATCTTAAAGAAAAAAAATTAGGAAGTATGGACTTTGGTCAGTCTTGCAGGGCCCTTTTCTTTATGGCAAGAGTGAATTTTTTCTTCTCCCCTCTGGAAACCATCAGTTTCTCTGTCTTTATGGGTCTTTTTCTGCTTTTGTTTGTTTGTTCATTGTTTTGTTTTTAAGATTCCACACATAAGTGAAATTATGTGGTATTTACCTTTCCCTGTGTGACTTATTTCACTTAGTAGAATACCCTCTAGCTCCAACCACGTTATTGTAAATGGCAAGATCTCATTCTTTTTTATGGCTAATATTCCATTATATGTGTGTGTGTTTATGTCAGGCATATATATGATATATGTATACAGAATGATTTTTGGTTGGAGATGATCTAACAGACATCTCTGACAGACCTTACGATTTTTCCATATCCACTCTTCCCTTGGAACTGGCTCCTCCCCAGCCTTTCCACATCTCAGGAATAGCAACATTGTCTCAGATCAGTTGGACCAAAAATGAATAAAGATACAAAGTAACAGAATCATAACTGTGGATGTAATAAATATATATCAAACTACGTGCCCTGAAGGTAGAGAACATATTTTTGCCACCATGTCTGTGGGGCAGACACAATAATTGGCCACACCCACTGATCACCACAAATGAATTCAGAGTAAGTTTCAAAAAGTAGAGGTAATGTGGACATTACAATGCAGTAAAATTTAAAATTGATCAAAAATCAGAGTTTTAAGAACATTGTAATTTTAATAAATTTTGAGTTAAAGGAAAAGTACAGATTCAAACTACAGAATTTCTAAAAACCAGTAATAATTAAAATATGACTACTTACTAGAATTTGAATCTAAAGGATTGAATTACATGGGAGATGTCATAGCCTAAAAAAGGAACATTTATTTAAACACAGAAGAGATGAAATAGAAGGATTTAAGAATCAACTCAAACAAGTCAGAAAAAAAAAAGGACAACAAAATAAACCAGAGGAAAGCAGAAGAATTAAAATAAGAAAAATTAATGAGGTAGATAATGGGGGAGAACTAAGTGAATAAGTGAATATGCTGGGTCATTGGGGGGAAAATCAGTAAAACAGATAAACCTTCTCAGACATCAAGGAAGAAAAAACAAAGGC
Organism: Mustela nigripes; assembly: GCF_022355385.1. Lineage (NCBI taxonomy): Eukaryota > Metazoa > Chordata > Mammalia > Carnivora > Mustelidae > Mustela > Mustela nigripes. The sequence continues at coordinate 101,069,980 of NC_081559.1, forward strand.
AAAACAAACAAAGAGAGCCCCCCGCAAAAAGGGCAAGTAAAAATAGTGCAGAAAGCAAGAAAATTTTAAAAACAATTTTATACAACTTTTCTAAACTTGTGAATTTAAAAGAAATGGATCCTTTTCCAGGAGAATATGATTTACTGAAACCAACTCTAGAACATCTATAAGCCAATTTTCATAGAAAAAGTTAGGTAGTATTATAAAGAACTTAATATTTAAAAAGCACCAGAGCTAGAAGTTTCCTTGGCAAATTTAGCCAAACCTTTAAAGGATGGATAGTTCCAAGACCATTTAAACTATTCCAGAGCAGAGACAAGGAAGGGCAACTTTTTTTTAACCCTGCTAGGATAACATCAATAACAAAGGCTGTAGAAAAACAACAACAATAACAATAAATGAATCTCATACATGAATATTGATGCATAAATTCTCAATAAAATATTAACAATCAGAACTCAGCAGCATATGAAAAGAATAATTCTTCACTACCAAGTGTAGCTTATCCCAAAAATGCAAGGACAGTTCACCAAAATGGGTTTAAGAAGAAAAATTATGTGATCATTTTTATAGATGCTTGAAGATGCATTTTTGAGAATCCAAGTTGACATAAAAAACATTGGAAAGATCAGAAATTGTTAAAATTGGTGGCTCATGGGGCAGAGAATAGGGGTAGAAATTGGGGCAGATACAAGCGTGAGTCAGGGATAGGGTTCTCAATGTACATCTTTTTATATCCTTTTCATTTTCAGACCATGTGATCCTTTCACCTGTTCAAAAAGTAAAATTCTCCATGAATGTTAAATATTATTATTTAGCTGTCATTGTATTCTGTGCCAGGCACTTTGAACTGTGCTCTTGTTGAAAAAATTAAGCTTCAAGCGAATTACAGACAAGGGCAACATTGTGTCACACGATCATGAGTGAGTTCACTAAAATAAAAACCAAATGTGCTGGTTACATCCCTTCTAGAAGAGCTCTCTTTGCTCCACCTTGACTAAAGGGTGGAGGGAAACCCCAGACTTGCTCCAGCACAAACAACCCTACTTATGGACTTTGATAAGTTGTAAATTACAACCCGAGCCCACAGGGCTGATGGGACTTCATCATTTGATATGGGAGGAAAGCAAACCGGAAGTGATACGCTCCAGTCACGGCGGCAGAGCTTGGGCCGTGGCAGTGGCATGGTTACATGGGCAGCGTCTGCCAGGACTACTGAAAGAATCCTGACATCATCCTAAGACATCGACTCTGCTGCGTTTACTGAGGACCTGCCCTGTGCCAGCTTCCAGGACACAGAACTCAACATCTCCCCACTCGTTTCCAGAGGGCTCAGACTGCAAAGGGACACACGAGCTGGGGCCACCCGTTAGGACCTGTTTCTCTAGGCATGTGCGACAGGTTCAGAGGATGCCCACCGGAAGCTCCGTCACCCAGCCGGGGCCTTCAGGCCAGGCAAGCCTGCCCAAGTTTTCAGGGGTGTGTCAGAGTTTGCAAGACACAGAGGTGCCCAAGAGGTGGTGAAAACAGCATGGAGCCAAGAGACCTTTGCTTAAACCACCCTTCAGCTGGAAAGACCCTCTGTCTCCTCCTCGGACCACTCTCAATGGTTCCAGGCACCCCCACAGAGACAGCTGGGGCAAGGACACCCTCTGTTGCCCTCCATCTCAACCCGGTGTGGCTGATCATGCTTGCTAGTGTACCCCGAGGACTAGCCTATGCTTGGCATGCCATAGGTGCTTGGTCTAGACTTGGCAAGTAAGCAAAGGGTTCCTAAGCTGTGTTCCTGAAGGAAAGCTGGCCAGGAATTTTTGTGTCATGTGTTCCATTTCTTTATTATTATTATTTTTTAATATTTTATTTATTCATTTGAGAGAGAGAGCGAGAGTGAGAGCAGCAGCACAGGGGAGAGGCAGAGGGAGAAGCAGACTCCCCACTCAGCAGGGAGCCGGATGTGGGGCTCCATCCCAGGACCTGGAGATCATGACCTGAGCCAAAGGGAGACGCCTAACTGACTGAGCCATTCATTTCTCTGGGTAAACCTCTATGACAAACATGAAAACCCATTCATGGGCTTGTTCTTTTCTGAAAAAGCTGCTGGTACTGACTGACTGAGGGTCCGGTGACAGCTGGTAATACTGGACTTGGAAATAGTATCCCTTGACCTGAGTCCACTTAACCCTGTTCCCTGTGCTCTGCACTCCTCCTTCTACTTCCAATGCACAGCTCCTCTCTCCCCAGGATCTTAGCAAGGATATCATGTCAGTTAGAAACAGATACACTTTAAAGGGCTGCCTAAGGGCTGTGCCCCCTGTGGGTGATACACAGACGTCCTGCTGCTCCTTATTGTTTAGTGTGTGACCCTCAGCTGCTTACCTAACTTCTAGTCCTAGTTTCTCCCCCTGTAAAAGAGAAATGTTATTCCTACTCTGTTCATTGGCCATGTTTGTGAAACTCTCAGTGGAACACCCGGGACACAATAGATTCTCAACAAACGGGAGCAGAGAACAGTGGCTATTATTATTGGTGACGGCAACTGTGGGTTTATCGGTTTATTTATCCACCTGGCACATCACAAATACCCATCAGCAGAGCCTGCTCCTTATCCTATTATGCGTGTGTGTGCAGGGAACAGTGACGAGCAGACGAAGATATTGAGAAAGTCATTAAACAGTTCTACGTGAGTGGGGCAGTGAATTGTGAAATCTTGGCAAGGGGACAAATAAGACTGAAAACAAGACTTTTCGAACCACAGGGACAAGCATGGTCTTTAGATAAAGTAAAACCTGGGTTTAAATACCCAGAACACTGCAGAGGTAGATTCTTGGTGTCTGACCTAACTCCTTTGCCCTTCAGCTTTCCTGGATTCTTGGGCAGATGCTCACTTCTTTCCCTCCGCCCCTTCGGTTCACTTTTTGTCTATTCCCCACCCCGCCTCTCTCTGCCCTGGGCTCTGCTTCCTGTCCTCTTCCCTACAGAGGAGGTCCTGGGTCTTCCTCCTCAGGTCCTGTTGTGTGTCGTCATGACCCACGCTTTTGTGCAGACCAGGACTCTATAGTCGCTCTTGATTTCTCTTCTGCTTTCTCTTCTGCTTAGCCATTGTTTGTTTGCTGTATGTGAATGATCCTTGAGTTTTCCATCCCCGCTGGCATGCTTGGTGTGTAGTCACCAGGAATGGCAGTTGGACCTTGGTGGTGGCCTCTCTGCCCTCAGTGGTTGCCCACACTCACCTTTCCCAGTTATGTCTTCCCTTGCAGTCAGAGCAAGCCTTCCAATGCAGTCACTGCTGCCCTGTGGACAGTCTGTCTCCTTAGCATGGTGCCCAAAGCCTTCAGGCCCTGTCTCTGCCCACCTCTCCACCCCTGTCCTGGCCCACACTGAACACGTCTCTTGCCGGGCACACCTTCCCCCACCTCCAACCCAGGACTCAGCTCTGGCACCATCTCCTCCAAGAAGCCTTCGCTGACAATCCCCTGTCCTCACTCGACTTAAATTCACAGTACTGACATCATAGCATGGTTGCCTGACACCTGTCCATCTCCCTGTAGGGGACGGTGCTGAAGAGTGGGTCATCTGGAGTCCACTCACCTGGGTTCACATCTGGGAACTCCCACCCATCAGCTGTGGGGTCTTGCACAATTTTTCACACCCCCCCCCACCACACACTCCGTGCTTCAGTCTTCCACCTGCAAACTGAGAAGGAACCATGGCACCTGCTTCTCAGGTTGTCGTGAGGGTAAAACAATTCACACACACAGAGTGCTGGGAATGGAGGTGGCACATTATAAGGCCTGTATGAGCATGAATTATTATTAGATCACCTTAAGGACAGGGCTCTTTTTCATTCACCTGCTGAGCCCCTGGCACTGAATTAATGAATAATAATAGCACTAACCTCAATGAGCAGAGGAATGACTGTTTGTAGAGACAGCACTGCCTACAGCCTAGAAAATGTCTACACATACCGCATCTCATTTAGTCCTCAGCACCGGGCTGTCGAATACCTGCAACTAGCCCCATCTCATGGGCGAAGGGGCTGAGACACAGAGAGTGCTGGAATGGTCCAGTCTGTTGGGGAACCAAACCTTACAGATAGTATTCAGACCAGCCAGTCTGACGTCAGTAAGCATGCGTTTGGAATTTGGGGACTTCGGTCACTGAGACTGGGTCAGCATCTTCTGTTCATCCAGATTTTGTCTGGCAAACTCCTGCTTGTACTTAACTCGCAGACGCAAAGTCACTGCCCCTGAGGAGCCTCGCTGGCCCTCTTGGGACACCTCATCTCTATGCCACCATGTGGCACTTCTCTCAGTGTTTCTCCCTTTGTCTGGCATCTCCTCTACTCTGTGTGCTCTCTAGAGGCAAGGGCCACTAACCATCCATCTCAGTATCTTCCCGGGAGGAAAAAAAAAAGGAAAAGGACACTTGTTTTTCCCTTTTTAAAGGCCACTTTTTGAGCCTTCATATAAGTGTATACCCTAAACTCAATGGTAGTTATTGGTATTGAATACAAGGCAAGATCAGTGCCTTGTATTCAAAAATATTCATTTCTTCTCATTCAAAATATTCATTTCTTCTCCTCAAAATCTGGCCCTCCACAGAGTACCAGTCTCATTGACCTCAGTCAGGAGCTGCTCACCCTATCCAATCATGAGGAAGATACGTGGTAAGGCTGTGGACCATGGCCAAGGCACTGGCTTTTACTGAAATGGTCAGAGCATGTTAGCAATGGATACTGGGGTGAAGAGTTCAGTTTTCAGGGCTAACCACTGTGAAAGGACAGATGATTTTAAGCAGGTTGGGAAGTTTATTCACTAATCTTTTGAGCCTTGACTGGCCTGCCAAAAAATATGTCTCTGAGAGCTGTCCATGTTACTGAGCTCTGCCTTGAATTGTTTCTATGTGTTCCCACATCTCTGAGATACTACTCAAGATTCAGCTCTTATGTTGGTTCAGGTCCTCTATGAAGTAGACACTACACAGTATTACACATGCATGAAAGGGATTTACTGGGGATTGGGGGGGATGCCTGTGAAGGAAAAGAAAAGGCAGGAAGCCAGAGTCTTCAGACAGAGATGCAGGTCTGACAGCCCTGAAACGAGGTAGGAGGAAGGGAGAGTGGGTAGGAAGAGTGTCAGGCCCCAGGGCCATCCTCAGAAAGTCTCAACCAGACCAATGAGGAATCCTAGAGCTGAATGTATTATTAGGCTCTGATGTCTGTAGGAATGGGCCTGCATGAATGCTCTGGTTGGCTCTGGGGGCAGCCAGGGGATGTGTGGCAGGAACACAAGGGCGGATCAAAAGGGCAACAGCTGGGGCTATTAGTCATGCTTCGCAGAGCTGGAGATCTGGGCACGGTTTCCTCCCCCTACCCACCAGGTTGGTCGTCAAAAGCCTCTTAGCCACTGGTCAGCTTTCTGGGTTGGGCAGATGGGTCTACCCTTTTGATCCCATTCGGGATCTCCCACCCCAAATAAGGAGGGTTGATAGGATCTTGGAAGTCCAAAAATGATAAATAGCCAGTATAAAAGGAACTCTGTGAAAGGCGTTGTAATTCTTCCCATAACAAAGATAAAATAAAAAGGTTTCTTAGCCAAAAGAGTTCAGAAAACACTTGCTTTTAAACAGTGTTAAGCAGATTTCCAGGATTTCTTATAGCTGTTACTAGGCTGATGTATATCTTGAGTCTTCAGGAGAACAAAACAGTGTGTAGAGTTGTCAAATTTATATGACCATTGGCTGTCCCTCCACCCCCAAATTTTATTATATTTTTTAGAGTATCTTATGAGACATGCTTTTGGAAATGCTTAACATGCTGTATATCTCCTGTATGTCCCTCCAGATCCACTCCTGATCCCTCCAGAGCCTTCCCTGCTCTGCTTTGTGCCTACGAGGCTGACCTTCATGGACAGTGGCCCTCTTTTGCCCTTTGCCAAGCTTGTCCAAGCAGAACTTTGGAATAATGGGAATGCTTTCCATCTGTGCTGTCCAGTAGGAGAGCCGTTGGCCATATACAGCTATTGAGCACTTGAACTGGGGCTAATATGACAAAAGACCTAAATTTTAAATTTTAATGAATTTGAATAGCTACCTATGCCTAGTGGCTCCTGTCCTGGACAGCAAAGTTCTAGATTTTGCCTTAGGTTTGACCAGTAAGAAGCACCAGCTGCAGACGAGGGAGTAGAAGGAGAATAAAAAAGTTATTGATTTCCCTGGCCTCCTCCTGAAGGAGGTAGGCTGACTCTTCTGTCAAAGGCCTCACCTCTGGTCAGACAGGCCTAGATTCTGACACCAGTTCCAGTGTGTGTGTTTTTTTCCCTCACACCAAGCAATTCTCCAATAATTCAGGTAAATTCTCACTATTTCCTGGAGATAGCATTAGACCCCACAGGCTAAGGGCTCAGTCCTATGAGACTGACCCCTCCTCCTACTTCAGATGCTGACTGAAAGTTCAAGCCGTGACCTGTGCTTCTTACCGATCGGCTCTAGACCAGAGGTTCCAACAACCTCTTCCTTGGGTTTGGTTAATTTGCTAGAGCTGCTTACCCAGAGAAATTCAAAGAAACATTTTACTGACTAAAGTTCGTTATAAATGATATAATTCAGGAAGAGCCAGATGGAAGACATGCATAGAGTGAGGTGTGAGGAGAAAGGGGTGTGAAGTTTCCACTCTCTCCCAGCACCTCCCACAGGAAGCTCTCCACACCTGTCTGCTTAGGTTTTCGTGGAGGCTTCATTCTATAAGCATGGTTGATTAAAAAATTGGCCATAGGCCACCAACTTCCAGGTGCCCTCCCCACCCCCGCAAAGCTCAGAGGGGTGGGACTGAAAGTCCCAACCTTCTAAGCACATGGTTGGTTCTCCTGGCATCCAGCCCCGTCATTCTCAAGAGCTTTCCAAAAGTCACCTCAATAGCTTAAGTCAGGTGTGGTTGGAAGGGCTGAAAGGGGTTTGTTGTGACTTTTAGGACATCTTTACTGCTCTCATCCCTTGGGAAATTCCCAGGGTTTTAGGAGTTCTGTGCCGGAGATGGGGACAAAGAATGAGTATCTATTTCTTGTTATAAATCACAATATACATGGGACACCTGGGTGGCTCAGTCAGTTAAGCATCTGATTCTTGGTTTTGGCTCAGGTCATGATCTCAGAGTGGTGAGATTGAGTCCCAAATCGGGCTCTAGATCCGCTGGGAGTCTGCTCAGGATTCCCTCTTGCCCTCTGCCCCTCCCCCATGTGTGTACCCACTCATTCTCTTTCAAATAAATAAATGAATCACAATATACACAGCCATCTCCATATGCTGCTATCTCCCGAGTTCAGCAAGTACTTGCCACCCTTTGAGGCTGTGCATGGTCGGCAGGCTGCTGCGCCAAACTTGTGGGGTTCTCTGTGTCCCCTGCCCACGCAATTAAGAATAGTCTTGGGAAGTTCTGCTCAATTGCTCAGGTTGAGCATGCCATCTGTTTCCTGCCAGGATCCTGCCTGAAGCACTGATGTCAAACGGGCGGGTTTTAACTCTGAAAAATATGTATCATGTAGTAATAGTGAACAAGTCAGAAAACATTTATGATGCGGATGAAAAAATCCTTGCCCCAAACACTCCCTGCCCCTCCACCTGCCTTATTCCTCTACCTGAGACACGGAGGCAAGAACCTTTATCTCTTTGGCTGCTGAATTAGACCTTCTCCCTTCCCATCAAAGCTCAGCTAGGACAAAGTTTCCTGGGCTGTTTCTCTAGAGGTTTGGACATCCCTTTGGGGTTGCCAGAAGTGTAGGCAAATGGGATGGGGAGGCAGTCTTCTCATACCAGCTATGCTTAGGCAATCAAATGTTACAGTTAGAGTAGTCTAGTACCTGAAATGTGGGGCATAGGAGGATACCCCAAGGCAAATCTGATCATGAAGGGGCACAGGAAGCCAGCAAGTTGATTCCATGAATTTTTGAACAGTGTGTGTGTGTGAGAGAGGGAAGTGTGTGCTGATGGTTGCCATAATTCAAGAACTTGAGGGCTGAGACTGGCAAGTGAATGCTAGCCATAGGTCCCCATTGTGTTAAAATTTGTCCTATATCCTGGGGTAACCAGGGACTATGGGACTATGGGACCCAAGAAATTGGAAGCTGGCAGACCTTGATACCACCTGACATTACTGCAGGGGATCTGGAGTCTCAGCCCTTGAGCATTGGTCAACCAACATGTATTTGAAAATTCTGCTGGTTTGTGAACTAAAGGCTCTTCATACGCTGACCCATTTGTTTCCCCCTGATTGAGGGTTGAGGCAATCTTCAGATGATTGGATGCTTATTCTGAACACCCAGCACAGTGCTAGGCTGGAAAGGGGTTGAAGATAGTTATCACCATCCAATTTCTGAGGAAGTCCAAAGTACCCTATTCAGTGCACAGCTGAGTAAAAGTGTGTTGTGCATAAGTCTTTTTGAGGTGGGAGAATTTGGATCTATATAAATGCTGAAGTATATCTATGATTTTCTGGGTGATCAGATGTGTATAAAAGGACTATGGATTGATTACAGATGTAGATTTTCCTAATGACCTATGGATCCATTCTCTTTTCCAGAGGATCACATTCCTATTCCCTAACTCAGCAAAAGGTCTCATTTAGGCTAAATTCTTCTATAAAAGGTCTCCCTACTTGAGCTGTGGGTATCTTGACTGTGGTTATCATTACCCATTAGGACCACGGGCCAGATGTTTTTCTTTCACAACATCCAAAAGGCTTCTTTTCTGAGGACATCATCAAGTCAAGGGAAATATTGAGTCAAGGGGAATCAAACCCATACTGTGGAGGAACCCTGGATGGTTTGCTAACAATGACCTTGAGACAAGAACTCACACGCAGTAACCAGATGCAGATGTAGCAGCAGGGTCCTGAGGTGAGCTGTCCAGTGTGCCTCATGGGGTCCTGTGTAATTCCTAGTGTGCGTCTCCTGAATTTTCTTCCTTATTCAGCATGGATCCAGGACACTCCATTAGGGGCTGGTCACCTCCTCCTGCAAAAGTTGATGTGCTTACTGTATAGGCTTCTCATCCGATCATAACTGCTTGAGATCTGTATTGAGAGTGCATTAGCCTGCCATGATCCAGAACTCTCACTGTGATTGCTCAGATCAGTCACGCACAGTGCTGAGTGAATTCCGTAACTCCCACTACTTGCTGCAAATGTTCAGAGTAGTCTTATGGTGCATGGCCCTATTGCACCAAGATTTTGTGGAACTCCCTAACTTTGGGGAGGAACAATTCCTGGGTTGAGAGCCACCTTGGAAGTCTCCCATTAGTGAAAAAAAGAAAAAAAAAAGTTGTTTCCTCCTACTCCCCGTCCAGGTGACTTCCTGCCTTTCAATGCTAAATATTACCTGTGACTATAACCATTCTGTGATACCAAATCATGTTATGACATGGACTATTTGGTTATATTATGCCCAATTATAAGTGAACTAGGAGGAATTTACACCCACATTATCATTCAAATGACGGCATTATTGTATTGTGTAATGCATTCTTGGCTTCTTCCTAGCTTCTAGTGGTTGCTGGAAATCCTTGGACATTCTTGGCCTATAGCTGAATCGCTGTAATTGCTGCCTCGGTCTTCACATGTCTGTTTCTGTGTCTTCACTTGGCTTTCTTCAAGGGCACCAGCCATTGGGTGTAAAGCCCACCCTAATCCAGTCTGACCTCATCTTAATTAATCGCATCTGCAAAGACCCTATTTCCAAATAAGTTCACATGCTGAGGTTCTAGCATGGGGTTGGCAGGGGTTGGTGGGGGGACACTAGGCAACCCAGTATACTGATCGGTCTCTGCATGATGGATGCATTCCCCTTTCAGGTCCTGTGTGTCTGCTCCCCAGCTGGGTTTTGTAAGAATAAGAGTCTTGCAAAAGGACATGCAATTCTCCCAGTCTGAAATTTGGAGGCATTCAGAATTTGAGTATAGTAACTGGGTTCTGTCCCTGGTACTGCTATAATTAGGTTACCTTTATTCCTCTCTGAATCATTAACTTTGAAAACTGCTGGTTCAGTCTGTGACAACCCGTGATACATCATCTTTAACCAGTCTGCACCACCATAAAAAAAAAAATGCTGCTCGAGTACTAATTTATTGCTCCATGACACAAATGGTGCATCTCAAACAAACTCAGCCAATTTTAAGGATGATTTCTGGGCAGTTTAAAAAGAATTCTTCTGCCAGCTTTTTGAAAAGGTTGCTTTAGAGATTATTATTTTCTGTTTCAGGACAAATCCATGAATTTGGCCCATTCATGTTAGCAATAGGGAGGCGATGCCTCTCTTGTCCATAAAACTTGAATACACGGGTGTCAGAAGTGATTTTTCTGAAGTTAACTTTTCCCATACTTTGAGTTATCAGTTTCTGTCGTGCTGGTGTGCATTTCAGCTGAGGTTTTATTACATTGTGTTGGCAGCACATTATGTTTTTTACACATGGATTTGATTGAGAAATGAAACTGGAATAAGAATGAGGTAGCAGCAGCATCTGCTGCAAGACTCAACTATTGCCATTGTCAATCAGCCTGATTGATTAAATATGGTGGTACACATTTTTATTAAAATGAAATACTTCTCTTGAAAAAGGACCATTATGCCCATAGATGATAAGACTCTCCTGAAGACTGTGCCTGAGGAAGAGGCCTCTTGGTGGAGTACAATAACTGGGGGTGGCTGGAACAAATAGGAGAGTTCAGATTAGCTCTGGGTAATTTCGTGAATTTGTTATTTTTTGGTGTAGGGAAGAAGTGAACCAACAATCTGGGGGACTAAGCCCTATAAAAGGGCTGGAGTTTGACTGGGTCCCCAGACACTATCCCTTCATTCGTTGATGTCCTATGGCCCACCTGGTTGTAAGGCATCCCATATGACCCAGAATTTCGTGGAAGTAAGAGCAAATATCCTGGTCCACTACAGTTCCACTTCCCTCATTTTCCATTCAAACCCATTTTTAGCTTTTTGCCATTTTAAAAATCTGAAAAACTGATGTACAGAGTTGAGATGAGAACGGAGACTCTTGAGAATGAGAATGGGTGGACTATTCCATTGGCTTGGATGAGAACCCAGCAAACATCATCACTGTCTGCAAAACTCTGAAATCTGGAGCAACTTCAAAGAGGAAGTGGTGAGGGATTGGGTATTAGACCATTAAAAACCCAAAGAGGTGAAACAGGAACTGAGGACTGCTCCCTGGAGGGCAAAGCACTGATGTGATTGGGCCCGTTCAGTTTTGATGTGGGTGTTTGTGTGTGTGTATGTGTTGCTGTGGTCACCCAGAAGTCCTTGGCTGGGGCTGGGTATTCCTGGAGTATGGATACTTTCCCTGGCTCAGGCCAGCCTAAATTCCGGGAGCCTGTTTAATCATGGTCCCCAGCAAAAATGTCTCCTGTTGGAATCCATTTAGGACAATAATCCAAAAGGCTTTGCATTAGTGTAAAACACAGGGCTTCAGAAGAGGGATTTTCAGAAAAATAAGTGGGCAATAAGAAAAGAAAAACCTTTGGAGTAATTCCTTTAACACACAGAATGCTTCTGCTGTGGGGCTGGTGTCAAGACTAATCTTACAGGATTGAGATATTTTCAGCTGTATCCAATTTAGGTTTCGGCTTTTCCTCACAGAGGGATTGCTTCTGAAACAATCTTTCTCACTGCTCTCCTTACCCTCGTCTTCTAAAGCCTGTTTGTAGATTTGGGGATTGCTAACAGATTTTAAGAAGAACAAGAAATCTCTGCAAATACCACACAGCTAAAAGCCAAAAACAGGAACACTTGGAAACTTGGAAACATTTTTTTCTCTTCTCTTCTCTTCTCCTTCCTCTCTCCCTCCATTTCTTTCTTCCTTCCTTCCTTCCTTCCTTTCTTCTTTCTTTTTTCTTTTTTTCTCAAAATATTTTGTCAAGTGATGGCCTCCAACTCTCAGTCAACTTTCTGTCTTGACTCAGCCATAAAGGATGAAAACCCCACAGAGAGTTGCAATTTTAAACTTGGAGCTTCCTGTAGGATCCCTACACCTTCTTTTAGAGTATGACCTCTGTTTATCTGTTCTTTCTTCGCATCTTGGTTCTTATCAATGCCAAATCCACAAACAGAGACTAGGAGATGTATGCTGGGATATGAAAACCCAGTAAACTGTCTGGAAGCCCACAGGTACCCTGGTTTTTTGGCCAGGAGTCTGGAGTTTTGCTATTATTGGAGGTCAGAAACATGTAGGATATCAGTACCAGATAAGCAGCACACACACTAAGGGTCAGGCAGATATGTGGGCAAAAGCCAACCAAAGTTCAGAAGTCCAGGAAGCCATATAAGTGAGGTCAACATGACATCAATCCAAACACTGTGTCTTAACCTGAGTTAGAGGCAAAGAGCCTGCTGATTAAGGGAATGAGTGTCAGTCTTACTATACCTTAATCTTTCTATGTATCACTTTCCTCATCTGCAAAGCAGAGACTTCTTATGGGGTGATTAGAGATACAGTGAAATAATGTTAAGTAAATCTCTTGTCTGACACCCAGAAAATGCTTAACATTAGGATTTCTGCTTTCCGATTTCCAATGTGCCACCCTCAAAGGCAGAGCAAACATGAGTTTGAGAGGTGATAAGCCCAATGAGCAGATGCAAAAGTGACCAGGTTGGTAGTGGAACATGGGAAGAAAGAAATGGTCCATTTAGACCCAGGCTTGAGTGGACCAATGTACTCACAGTAAAAAATTGGGGGGACTTGTACTAGCTGATTTTTCCCCCTCCTCAATTGCTGACAGTTTTGAAAGAGTTTCAGCTGTCCTAGTTTTGCCACTATTGATGTTATTATGGTGGGTTTCCTTTAATTTTTTGTTAAAGTATAACATACTTACAGAAAAGTGCATGATCATAAGCAGCAACTCAAAGAATTTTAACAATCTGAGCATGCTCATGGAACCAGTAGCCAAATCAAGATCAGAACAATTTTAGTACCCTGAAAGCCCCCTTCCAGCACCCTTCTAGCCACTATTCCTACTCTACTATACCTTTTGACAGATGACATACAGAAAATGCTTAAGCCACCATTCTGACTTCTAATACCAGTGATCAGTTCCATCTGTGTTTGACTGTTCATAAATAAAATCACATACCACATGCTCTTTCATGTCTCACTTTTTATCTATTCATACCCTGGCTTGCACTTCAAGTTCATTCATTCCAAATACATGTCTATCATGTTCTATAGTTTGCATAGATCACTGTATTCATCCTGTTGTTGGTGGGCATTTGGGATGTTTCCAATTCAGAGATAATATGAATAGTGTTTCTTTGAATATTCTTGGGCATGTCTTTGATGGACCTGTGTGCTCATTTCTCTTGAGTATATCCCTAAGAATGGAATTACTGGGTCAGCTACAGTAGATGCTATCAGATTTCCAAAGTGGTTGTACCTGTTTACTCTCCCCAGTAATATATGCAAATTCTGGCTTCTCCACAGTTTCCCCATACTTGGTATAGTCTCTGTCATTTTAACTTTTCTGGTGGGTCTAGTGTATTGTGCTGTGGATATAAATTCTCATTTTTCAGTTGACAAAGTTGGGTGCCTTTTCTGATTGGAAATCTATGGGTCAACGAAGCTGGAAGTTGTCTTCAAAGACCTACAACTAAAAGGTGATTATAAACAGTGGGTCTCCTGGTACCACACTGTCTCCAGACTGAGGTGTGGACTTAGGCCATAGTGATCAGAACAGGGGTGCCAATGGGTCCTCACACTCTGCCCTGTCTCTTTGCATCTTGAGTTATATATTCCATTCTGGGCCCTACACTTTGAGAAGGATGAGGATGAATGAGAGCATGTTTAGAGGGGAGTGACCAGGTCAGCAGTCAAACCAGCAAAGGAAACAGTCAGAAGAACTGGGAGTGTTCAGCCTGTAAGGAGAGGACAAAGGTGAAACAAAAAATTGTCATTTAATTGATGGAGGGCTATCTTCTGGAAGAGAGGCCAGGCTTTTGCTGTGGGACCCATGAAGCAAAGCTAAAAACTGTACAAATGAAGATAGAAGATGTCAGGATAGCAAAGTTCACCCCATCATTATTTGGTTCTTTCTTCTGGCTTAAGCCTAGTGATGCATAGACAGTGAAGCCAGCACAGTCCCCTCATAAGTCACAAAATGTTCTCACCTAATTGGCATAAATTAGCTAGAATCTGTAAATAAGAGACACCTAAGAAGACAAGTGGCACCTACTTCATAATGCTGTTCTTCCTAACAAATATTTATGGACTCCTCCAAGCTGCAAGGCCCAGACCCGAGTTCTTCACAAAGGATGGGTATGGCTATAACTGGAGGTCTCACATATTTACTGCTGGATTCTTGAAAAACTGGTACTTGTAAAACAAAGCCAACTGGGGCCAGAAGAGTAAGTGTTCAAAAAAAGAAGACATTTTAAGATAACTTATCATTTATTTGGTTCAGGGTGAGTGAGAGATATCGATGGCCAGGAGTAGGGCCAAGTTTGCATGTGGCCAATGGAGTTTGAGAGGTCTTGAAGGATACATGAAATAATTTGATAGCTAAACAAGGGCTATCGGAAAGAAGCAATCAAGGCAGGCCAGGCGAAGGAGGTAAAAGGAGTCAAGTACAAAAGCAAAGGAGATGAGACCTTTAAGGAAGTGTGAACAGGGTGGATGGAGAGAGAAGGTCAAGGAACAAGGGTGGGAATTATTTCAAAGGGTCTGCAAATTCATATATCAACTATTATCTGTAGTTTATGCATAATGTCACAGACACAAATGTTTATGCTGTTTGAAGTATGCACAGATGTCTGACTGATTTAAATATATTTTTTAAAAGGTACTGAAGTCATAGTTGGTTTTATGATACATTTTCTTCAATCAGCAGATTCTAAAAGTTGTAATTTCTCACATGTTTGAGTAAGGGGATTTTTTTTTCATTCAACAGGTGTCTGACACTTGCAATCATTGATAATTATTAGTCTTAAATATGACTATTTGTGTCGATTTACAAAAAAACTGGAAATACAGAGAATTAAGTAGGAGAAAGATAAGTGAAATCTGAAAGGGAATTTGGGTTACACTCTTGTCACTCTCAGGCCTCATAGGAATTCAGGAGCTCATATTATACATTCCCCTACTTCTGGCTGGGGTCAGATCTCTACCACCTTTGACAGATGACTATTTTGTTCTTTGTCATTATCTGGATTTGTTTTCCCCATTTTTTTTTTTTTTTTGAGTGGAAACCACTGCAGTGGGTACCATGGGAAATACAAAGGAAAATAAAATATGTTCCTTGCTTTCTGGAAAAAGAAAAAAATAACTGCTCAGACCCTTCATTTTGAAATCGAGTTGCTTTCTCTGCCAGGATTTCTTTACTGAATCCAAGTTTGACCCTTGAAGGACTATCACGGAGTGGTTTCAGGATCCACATTTTCTTTTGTATGGGATCACAAAAAGATGCTTGATGCATAAAAGACAAAAAGAGCAAGAGGCTAGATGCTGTCAATAAGCCGTTTCATTACTGTTGACAGAACTCTTCCAACAGCATTGGAGAAAATATAGTAAGGACACTGATAGAGTTTCACTGGAGTCACAATAGTGAAAAAGATTCTCTCATTTCCTGTGCACCTGTAGCATGGGTGTGCATGCACACGCACACACACACGTGTGCACCTTGCAAACTATGTACTTGTGAAACAAGCTAATCAGTGTTGGAACAAGCAAGCCATCAAATAAATAAACAAAAGACATCTTAAGGAAGGCTCCTATTTTCTCACTGACAGGAGACACATTAACTTAGCAACAGCTGCTCTGGTGATAAGACATTTTTCTTTGGGTTGTCAACAGGTTTGATCCCCACCCCCCCCACAACACACACACACACACCATTATACTAGCATATATCTAGGAAAATTCCAATGTGATATCACTATTTTAGCAGTTAGCTAAATAACTGGTGTAATACAGGAAGCATTCTCTAGCCCTTTCCCAGTGGAAGGATGGGTTATTTCACTTTTCCAAAAGGCCATGAACTCTGTGCAGAGAACACTATCATCCCACAAAATAGCATATCTAGAAAGAAATTTCCCAAAGGTAATAACCTTTGAGCTGAGCTTTAAATAATGAAATCTGCCTAACCTTCCACCCTGGCTAGTGCCTGTGTTAGTAGCTCGATACATGGTTATTAACTGATTGAATTAATACACCCCCCAAAAGCACACACATATATATTTAGCATAAAGATAAAGCCAGGCATATAATGAAAATGAAAGGGGAAGCATGAAGGTTATTCAAGGTTGGTAACAGGATTAGAAATGCTTCATACTGATTAAGTCCAGGAAGGTGAGGAGTTAAATTAGCCTCAGAGGATCAAAAGGCCAGATGTGTTGGGATGTATCCAAAAGCTATTCCATGGGATTGAAGAGGGAGAGAGGGGACTGTTGTTTGGGAACAATGAGGACTAAAGAGCACTATGATATTTAAAATCATTTATTCAAATACTTACAAGATGCAACAAAAAAATAAGATGGCCCCAAATCACAAGGAACTCACAGTCTTCCAGAGAAGATAAATGTAAAACACACAGACTAGAAAATGGTAGAATAAGTGATAAAACATAGTACACGTAGTGTTTCATAGGCATATGCAGAATGGCCACTAACCCCATCTGTCCTTAGATAAGAAAGGGCTTCTGCTAGAGGTTAGCCAGGCATAGGATGTGAAACTATGTTCCTGGCAGAGGAAATTACATGTGCAGGAGAGTATAATAAGTTAGGGCAGTGATTCCTAAGTATGACCACATATTAGATCCACCTGGAGGATTTAAACACAGCAACCAATCAGCTTCCACTTCTGACAACGACTGAATAGCGTGCATGAGAATATATTTCCCAACAAAGTTAATATAAAAGCTCTATAAAATAAAAAAGCAGCTAACTCCTTGAAGGCATTAGAGAATAATCAAAACAGCTAGGCTTTGTGGGGCCAGAATCCCAGAGAAAAGTCAGGCTTGATATTTTCTGATGCTTTTATTCTGAACGTGTTTGTCAATTTATAAGTAGAATGGGACTGAGAGACTGGGCAGAAAGCATCAAATCAGAGATTTTGGTAGTCTTATGGCACTAGCAAGATGAAAATCAGAGTTCAGGGTTACTGAGGCAGCAGGGACTTTGAAGATCAAGATCCCAAAGAAAAGATAACCTCAAGGAGGTGAGCCAATATTCTGTCTTGTTTTCATATGGAGGCATTGACCAATATTTCTAAGTTGTGTGGGACAGCATAGAGAGATTATAAAGCAACACAGAACTTTTCTGCAGTCTCACAGTATTGGGTGGACCTTTACTGGAATTCAGGACACAAGAAAAAAGAAGGCCTTATAAACATTGAGGCTTTCAATTAAGATGTATAAAGGCTATACTCTGACATTAAAGGCATTCCAAAAATAAATCAACCCTTCTGAAAACCAAAAATCAAGTCTTGAATGACCTTAGTTATTACTCAGAGAAAGTGATTTTTTTCTACTTTAACTGCAAGTCAGAAGAAAATTAAGACCCCTGAGCAGGAAAAAACACAACCTAAATCCTCTATAATTTATTATACATAAGGTCCAGCTTTCAATTAAATAGCATTTGACATGCCAGGTGGAAAAAAAGAGAGAGAAAGAAACATAGACTAGAATCAGACCCATAGTAATTACGGATACTAAAATTATTTGGTTCTGTCTTTAATTGTGATTAATATGTGCAAAAAGTAGATGACAAGATAAATAATTTCACCAGGCAGCTGGACTCTCTCAATAAGAATGAAAAGGAATTTTTTGAGTGAAAGCTATAATAACTGAAATAAATAACTCAATAGATAGACTTAACAGAAAACTAGACATATCAAGAGAAACAATTAGAAAATTTAAGTGTAGGTTAGAAAATCTCAGGTTAGGTTAAAAAAATCACAAAGAGGAGGGAGGCTGAAAAACATGCAATAAAGGACATGCAGTGACACATGCAGAATGGCCACTAACCCCATCTGTCCTTAGATAAGAAAGGGCTACCAAAATCTATGATTTGATGCTTTCTGTGCAGTCTCTCAGTCCCATTCTACTTATAAATTGACAAACACGTTCAGAATAAAAGACATCTGGGACATAGTGAAAAGTTTCAGTCATCTGTAAGTATAAATTCAGAAAGAGAAGAGAGAGAAAATTGGGTCAGAAGCAATCTCAGAAGAGATACTCTGAGAATTTTCTAGAATTAATGAAAATCATCCAGTTACAAATTCAATAAACACAATGAAGACCAAACAGTGAATACAAGTAAAGCGATACACAGGAACATCATAGTCAACCTGCTTAAAATCAAAGACAAAGAGAAAACCTTAAAAGATGGCATTTAAAAAAAGACATCTTATCCCTCAAGGGAACAGCAAGCACTAAGACAGATATGCTGGAAGCAAACAAAACAAACAGCAATGGAGTTGCAGATTTATCATGCTGAAAGGAAAAATTTCCCATTCTGAAATTCTATACCCAGCAAAAAAATCCTATAAAAAATAAAAATAAAATGAAGCCTTTTTATACAACCAAGTTGAGAGAATTTGCTACCAATTGACACACTAATAGTAATATTGAAAGTAATTCTTTAAGCGAATAATAAATGATCTCAAATGGAATGCAGAAATGCAAGAAGAAATGAAGAGCAGTACGAATGTAAATGTATAAATTAGATGAATATTTATTATATATAACAACAACTACAAAATCATGTATTTGGGGTTTAAAATGGATAGAATTAAAATGCATGAAAATTATAGCATAAAAGTAGAAATCTGAGTAAGTGGAGTGAAAGAATTCTAAGGTTGTTGCATTTTCTGGGAAATAATAAAAATATCAGTCTACAGCAGACTATAACAAATCAAGGATATACATTTCTCAAAGTGTGAATCTTGGATTGGCTGCAGCAGCATCACCAGCAAACTTGTTAGAAATGTAATTTCTTGGGTTCCTCTCAGGCCTGCTGAAGTAGAAAATATGAAAACTACACTTTGGAAAGCCTTCCAGATGTCTCTGATGCATGCAAAAGTTTGAGAGTCTTTACCTTAGAAGAACTACTGCAAGAATAATAAAAGAATTTATGATTAACAAGCTAATGGTTAATACAGGGGAGAATGGGATGATAGAAATACTTGGTTAGTCCAAAAGGAGACAATGGAAAAACAAAGGATGACTGAGGGAAAAGGACAAATAGAAAAGAAATAATAATACAATAATAATAAGGTGGAAGATTTTAAAATCAAATATATCAGTAATTATTTTAAATATAAGTACATTAACTACTCAAAAGATGAAGATTGTCAAATAAATGCAAAATTCAACTAAGTGTTACCTGTAAAAGACACCTCATAAATACAGATACAGAGACATTGAAAGTAAAATGATGGAAAAAATATACAGGGAAACAGTAACCAAAATAAGAGGTATAGTAGCTATATTTATATGAACAAAGCAGACCTAAGGAAAAACAGCAATCTTAGAGATTAATAGGGACATTTTAAAATGTTAAAAGGGCCAACCTACAAAGAAGAAATAGCAATTATATATTTTAAATGGCCTCATAGTAAAGCAAAAAAAAAAAAAAAAAACCACAAAGAAAGAATAGAAAAGTCTACTAACAAAATAGGAGATTTTAGCATAGCCCTCTTAATAATGGATAAAGTCAATAGATAAAATATTAGCAGAACTACAGAAAATTTGAAAAACACAACTAACAAGCCTCCTAACTGACATCTATACATCACTGAATCCTATAACTGCAGATTACATTTTCTTTTTAAGTTTTTATAAAATAATTACCAGAACAGACTATCAACTGAGCAACAAAACAAGTTTCAACACATTTAAAAGGACTGGTATTAAATACAGAATAGATTCCCTGACCACAGTGAAGTTTAATCATATGTAAATTAAATCCATGACTCAAAGAAGAAATAAAAATTAGAAAATATTTTGAAAGGAATGATAATAAAGATAAATCGTATCAACACTTGTGGGAGACAGCTAATGCTATGCTTCAAGAGAAATGTCTATGTATGTATTAAAGAATAAGAAAGAATTAAAATTTGTTATTTTAACATCCATTTTAAGAAGTTAGACAAGGAATGACAAATTAAACCCAAGATGGTAGAAAGAAGACAATAATAAAAATAAGATATGAAATTAATGAAACAAAATGAGCATATTATAAAAAAATCAATAATGCTGGATGCTGTTTCTTTGAATTGACTGAAAGAATTGCTGAGTGAAGTAAGTCAAGCAGAGAAAGTTAATTATCACATGTTTCACTTACTTGTGAAGCATAAGGAATAACATGGAGGACATTAGAAGGAATGGAAAAGTGAATTGGGGGAAATCAGAGGGTGAGACAAACCATGAGAGACTGTGGACTCTGAGAAACAAACTGAGGATTTTGGAGGGGAGGGACGTGGGGGGATGGGTGAGCCTGGTGATGGGTATTAAGGAGGGCACATATTGCATAGAGCACTGGGTGTGGTGCATAAACAATGACTCTTGGAACACTGAAAAAATAAATTAAATTTAAAAAAATACATTATTGGGATTAAAAAAAAGAATTGATAAAGGCCCGGGAGGAGTGATTATGAAGAAAAAGAGAACACACAGTACCAGTATGCAGATGGGATCAGCATGAAGAAATGCCGATGAAATCTCTACAGATCCGAGAGATATTAAGAAGCAATATGATAAAAAATAAATTATAAAAAAAGAATCAATATGATATCATGAAGACACTATGTTAGTAAATTTGAAAATTGAAGTGGATCAATTTCTTGAAAAACACAACTTGCCAATTCTGTGCCAAAAAACAAAAACAAAAACCAGCAATTCTATTTTCCCATGTGTTCTAATGGATATATGTTAACCACAGTCAATGACAGTGTCTAATAACTTTAATATGTGGATTATCTATGGGTCTGCTTATATTGTCTCTTTCTCTTGTTTTTCCTCATGTGGGATATAAACCTTTCCACAGAGAAAATATTAAATTCCATATAGCTTTGTCAGTGAACCATTTAAAGTTGAAATAAGATGGGTTATTCACAAACTCTTTCAGAGAATAGAAAAAAAAAGAACAATTTTTAGCTTGTTTTCTGAAGCCAACCTAAGCCTGTACCAAAACTTTACAAGTTTTGAAGATTGTCAAATAAATGCGAAATTCAACTAAATGTTACCTATAAAAGACACCTCATAAATACAGATACAGAGAGATTGAAAGTAAAATGATGGAAAAATATATAGGGAAACATTAACCAAAATAAGAGGTATAGTAGCTGTATTTATACAAACAAAGCAGACTTAAGGAAAAACAACAATTCTAGAGATTAGTAGGGACATTTCAAAATGTTAAAAGGGTCAACCTACAAGAAAGAAATAACAATTATAAATTTTAAATAGCCTTATAGTAAAGCAAAAATAAAAAAGTAAAGAAAAAATAGAAAAGTCTACTAATAAAAGAGGAGATTTTAACAGAGCACTTTGACAAGTGCAGAACAAGAAAGGAAAATTATAGGCCAATTTTTCTCATTAACATAAACTCAAAAGACCTAAATAAAATCAAGTCCAGTTATATATAATGAAGAGAATATCATGACCAAAAGAGGCTTATGCCAGGAATGCAAGGTTAGCTTAACATTAGAGAATCAGTCATTATAATTCACCACATTAACAGAATAAAGGAGGAAATATATCATGAGAAAGATCACATATCTAAAAAGATGTGAAAAAAGTGCTCATAAAAATTGAACCTTTATTCATAATTAAAAATCTTGGCCAAGGAACATTAACAGGGACCTTAATATAATATAGGGTATCTATTTAATGCTGAAATTTTGAAAGTTTTCATCTTGATACTAGAAATGAGACAAGCATGCTCACTATTAAAATTTAGACATGTTATGATCATGTTCTTAAAATATCCAAATGGGGATGCCTGGGTAGCTCAGTAAGTTAAGCAGCTGCTTTCGGCTCAGGTCATGATCCCAGGGTCCTGGGATCGAGCCCCACATCAGGCTTCTTGCACAGCGGGCAGCCTGCTTCTCCCCTGCCTGCTATTCCCTCTGCTTGTGCTTGTTCTCTGTCTCTCTTGCTTTCCCTCTCTGTGCCAAATTTTAAAAAATCTTAAAAAGTAATAAATAAAATATCAAAATGAATATATAAATAAATAATTGGAACTCAGAACTCGATTCAGTGAAGACACTGGTTTACAAGGTAAGTTAAGAATCATGTTTCTATATACTATCCACAAATAATTCAAAAATAAAATTTAAAAAATGACACACTTTGTAATAGATTAAAATTTCCTAATACTCAGGACTATGTCTACAGAAACAACAAGAATTCCACACTTAGATTACAAAACATTTTTTTGAGGGAAATTAAAGAAGACCTAATAAAAAGAAGGATACACAATATAGATCAGAAGACTTAATTTTGGAGAACGTGTCCACTTTCCCCAAATAGATCTATAGAGTAAATGTGATTCCATTCAAAGTCACAAGGATTTTTAAAAATTGACATGCTGATTCTCAAATGTATATAACATGCTGTGGGGGCAAGAAGAGCTAAGACAGCCTGGAAGAAAAACAAAGGTAGAGAACTTATACTATATCAAGACTTACTATAAAATGATAATAGGTAAGCTAGGTGGAATGGCTACACAGATAGGCAAACAGACCAGTAGAATAGAGTAAAGAATTCAGAAACAAGCCTACATATGTATGAGTGCTTGACTTCTGTGAGAAAAACACTACTTGAATGCAGTAAAGAGGGTAGTCTTTGTTAATAATTGGTTCAAGCTTAATTGGATGTCCATTTGGGGAAAAAAATTAGCTTCTACCTTACATTGTATGCAAAAGTTTTTTTCAGGTGTACTACAAATTCAAATATGAAGGGTAAACAATAAATATTCTAGAACATAGCATAGGAGAATATCTTTAACCCCTTAGGTGGCAAATATTTCTTATATCAGAAACAAAATCATAACAAAACAACTGATAAATTGGACTTCATGAAAATTGTTCAAATTAAAAACTCAGCTCATTTGATTCAGCAAATCACCAATGTTAAAAACGAGGATATCAGAAAATTTTTGGATGGCATCTATGTTTCTGAGAGAAGAACAGGTCGACAGGCTGGTGAGTAAGAGTCAAGTTGTTCAGCTATCACAACAGCAAATGCTGGATGAGTTTTCAAACTTCTTTACGACATTTTAAAGATACAGTAAAAGCTGCACTGATTTGGGGCAAAAAACAAACAAACAAACAAACAAGCTCAAAGACACCAAAGAGATTGAACAGAGAAGCCACAGCATGAGAGAAGATATTTGCAGTGTCTTTGTCTAACAAAGAACTTTGGCACCAAGAATAAAGACCTTACAAATCAACATATAAAAACAAACTACGACTTCACGAAAGAGGGAATGGTCCAATGGGCCAACAAATATATGGAAAGGCTCTCAAGTCCATTACTTACCAAGGAACTTATATCCACAGTGTGATACAACTATACAGCCATCAGAATGACTAAAATTAAAAAGAAACTCAAAATATCAATTTTGGAGAATGTGGAGCAAAGAGAGCCTTCACACACTGTCGATGGGAGTGTTAGTGAGCACGACGCTTTGGAAAACAACTTGACATTATCTACTAAAAGTGAACAAATGTGTATCCACTGATTCAGTGATTTTATTCCTAGGTATAGCCGTGTAAACACGTGAGCACCAAAAGAGATGCCAAGAAAGAGTTTGTAGCAACATTATTCATCCGTGATCTCCCCAAGTGAAATAACCCAAATGCCTGTGAACAGTAAAATGGATAAAGAAATAATAATAGACCCACACAATAGAGCCTTAGGTACCAAGTTACGGTTATCACAAAAAACAGGGGTGAATCTCACAAATTATTGAGCAAAAGAAGTCAGATATCAAAGAATACATGTTACATGAGTCCATTTATAGGTAGTTCAAAACCAGGCAAAATTTAATCTATAAAATAGAAGGAAGAAGAGCAGTTACCTGGAGAATCAGGTGGATAATGACTTGGAAGAGACACAAAAGATTTCTGGAGTGTTAGCAATAATCTGAATCTTGATATGATGGTAGCACAGATGTATTCATTTTAAGGTTGGTGGACCTGAGCTTGAGTTTGATTCATTGGGGGTATAACCCTGACATACTGCTTGAACTCTGCAAAGTGTTGGCTTTCTTCATTGTAAATTTCAGATAAATAAGACCTTGTAAGGATGAATGAAATGGCAAAGGAAAAGCTCTGCCCTGAGCGAGATACTTCCCAAATAGCGGTTCCTTTTGCCTCACTTTGTATGCACTGACTTCGTTAGAGAAGACGTCCTCCCTGATCCCTGCGCTCCTTTACCATCCACATACCTCAGTGAGGCACTGTTTATGAAAGGTTTTATCCTATAATGGGCTGGCAGCCATCTGTACAATAGAGATAGAGCCAATGGCTATTCCACAGAGTTACGAGATGTAACTGGACTGGGGACCAGACCTATAATCTTGATCTCTTTGGACCTGGAGGCGGGCTGTATGTACAGCCCGTATGGCTCAAGTGTTAGGAATCTTTTCTAGTTCCAGCTGTCTTCCCAGGGCCAGCAAGGCCTCTCAGATGCAGATAGATGCCTGTCATTTTTCTTCATTCGCTCTCTTGGAGTAAGGGATGAGGCAATGATGTGGAGGGGCACTCCATGCATTTGGCCGAGTCCCAATTTGCGGGATTGGATTTTGCCTCCCTGGACTCCCCCTACAATTCCTCTTGGATCGAGTGTCCTTGGCTTCCTGTCCTCCACTGCTGGAGGGGGCGTATCGGGCAGCTGTGAAACATCTGCCCCGGCATTCCACCTTCATTAGAGAGGTGGACAAAATGATATATGTGTGAATTTTTCAAATGGTGTGTGTGTTTGTGTGCCCTTGTATACAATTTCATCTTTAAGGCCCTTTCTGGAGTCGCGGGGATGAAGAGCAGCATGGAGTTGACGCTATCGTTATTACAGCAAGACCCTCATATTACTTTGGCGGATATAATGTTTCCCAGGCATATAACGTTTTTCATTTAAAGAGGCAGCCTAGAGCACATTCCAGCTCGAAGGATTTTCCTTTCTGGATGGTGGTTTCCTCCTCCAAGTCCTTGGGAAAATGTTGCCACATTTTTCACCTGAATGATTTGACTTCCTGGAAAAAAGAACATATAGAACTCTTATAAATTCAATTTTTTAAAACATTTTTAGGAGTCTCTCTTCTAAACATTAATTTTAGGATTTTAGGAGTCTTTCTAATTCTTTCCAGAAAACAGACACTCCTGAGAATGACTCCAGGGAGTGTAGAACCCCAGAAGGACCGGGGAGGCCAGGACCGAGGGTGCTGGCTTCCTGCTTGGCGGTGGTGCTGGTGGTGCATTGTGGGTTGGGGAACTCAGCGCTAGAGGGAAGACTGTCTCCAGCCAAGTCGGTTTGCATTTTTTAAACCTTTCTATTATTTTTTATTAATTAGTTTTATTAATATATAATGTATAATGTATTATTTGCCCCAGGGATACAGGTCTGTGAATAGTCAAGCTTGTGTTCTTCCTTGCGTATCCTTGGGCATTTAATCTCATCCCTGAAAGCAGAACCACAATCCTTGATCTACAGGATTAAACAAAATAGTGTATACCAGTGGTTTTCATTTGGAACCCCCTTGCACCCGGGGGACATTCCTCAATGTTTGGAGACATTCTTGGTTGTCCCAACTCCGGTGTGTGTGGGTGGGTGGGTCAGTGTGCGTGCGCGCACGCTACTGGCCTCTAGTGGATAGAGTCCAGAGGTGCTGTTCCCTGCAATGCACAGGAGAGCTCCCCGCAAACAAAGAATCCATGGGCCCAGAATGCCAATTGTGCCAAGGTTAGAAAACCCTGTTTTTACACGAGTGCACGAGGCAGAGCTGTCACTTAGGAGATCTTTTCTCCCTCCTCCTTTGATCCATAATTTCCTTCCCAAGCCTTCTGTCTGCTGAAGCATCTTTGGAATTTTAGGTTTCTTTGGTTAGTTCATGTTCTCTTCTCCATAGTGGCTATTTTAAATCTCTTCGCTCCTGTCAGATCTCACATCCCACTGGCTCTTCCCTCTCACTCTCCGCAGATAACAAACCTGCAGAGAAAATACATTTAATGAGAGTTCATTCAACTTTCTGCTCTCAAACCTACCAACCTGCCTAACCTGTACCTCTGAGGCAGACATGCTATTTCCAAACTAAAGCCACCCCTTTCTTCTTTGCCATTGGAGTCTTAATTTTGCCTGGGTGGAGATGCCTTCCGCCCAGGGAAGTGGGTTCAGCCTCGCCTGGGGATGACTCTTAAATTCCAATTTTAGGTAATATGATGTATCAAGAAGTCTTCTGGAGGGCTTCTAGGATATTTTTTTCTTTGTTTTAAGAGGAAATCAATGTGAGGAGAAACTCTGTTCCTCACCAACCCCTGCTTCCTGGCTATGAACTGGTCATTTAAGGATGTAGTGCTTAGAGCCACTGCAGCCATCTTGCAACCATGAGGCAAATCACAGGGTCATTAGTTCTGAGCCCTGACACTGTTGAGCTCCTTAACTGATGACAGTGAAAAGCTACCTTGTGGCTTATAAAATTTAAGTTCAAATCACAGTCCTGGAAGATTTGCTGCTTCTTGTGCCTGAACGATATTTCTAAATAATACAGTATCTTTTTTCATTTTTGTTTCAGTAAAATACCTCCCGAATCCTATCTCCATCCATTTCCTTCTAGATTCTCCTTTATCATTATTTCCTTCTTCTCTTCTATATATTTTTTAACCTTTTCTTCCCATTGGTTTGCAGATATTAAAACACACCTGAGACACTTCCACCTTAAAAAAAAAAAAAAAATCATTCTCAAAACCCTCCCTCTACTCACCCCTGTCTAGGTACTTCCTTATTTTTCATCTTAACTGTCATGATAATTTCTGTAAGTTTTGCCTGCACTTGCTGTCCCCTCCTCCATTATCTCCCACCTGCCTCTCAGCCTTGGCAATCTGGATTCCTCTGGAACTTGCCCAGTCCCCAAGAGTTCCACTTTGCCCTCTCCAATAATACTTCTAAAGTATTATCTCGTCATGGCAACATGATGGCAACCCTTCTTGGCTTCTATCATGCTGTGCTCTCTGTGGGGCTATCTTCTGCCTCTCCAGCTGACTGTCAGTCTCCTGAGTTGAGTCCCTTCTTCTGCCCACCTCTTAGGGGGTTCCCTGCCAGCTCTCCTTTCCCCCTCTCTGTTCTTACTCTCTGGGAGGTCTTGTCACCAGCCCAGCAGGCACACATCATCCAGATACTCCCAAACTTCTGTCTCCAGTCTAGAAAACTTTCCTGATTTGGGATCCTCATAATCATCTGCTCTTGGACAACTCTACTTGGATGTCTCCCCAGAACCTCAGATCTGACATATCCAAATTAATTTTAATATCTCCCCTTGAAGCCTTCTATCAGTCAATGGTGCCACCTTTTACCTAACTGCCTAAGGCAAGCCCTGGGGATCACTGCTGATATCTTTCCTGTGTCACCTGTCCTCCAATCTTCCATGAATGCTGTGAGTCATATTCTCTACTTCCCCTAGTCTCCTATAGTCTCTCCCTTAGTTAATTTCCTATAAGTCCTTCCTGGCATGTTTCCTCATCTCTGTGTTGCCTTGCTCCAACCCATTCTGCCTTTTCAAAGTGTGAATCTGATCTATGTTGGTTTGTATGGTCCAAATTCATTGCCGTGATTTATGATGCTCCGAATTCTGGTTAGTTTTTCCCTTATACTCTCTGAGAAAGGGTAGGCATCAGCCTATAGGAAGTTTCTAGAAACTTCTACCTCCACCCCTTCTACCCCACCCCACCCCAGCCTGAATGAGTCTACTTGTCTCAGAAAGCTGCCACATGATTCTAACACATCTGTCTGGATTAGGAGCCATTCCTATGTGCCTCACCACCACCTTGGAGCTCTGAGCCCACTGAGTTTAAGTCATTGTGTCTGTATCTCTGTTAAACCATAAGCTCCATGAGTGCAGGCTTTGTGACTGACTTGGTCACCATTTGTAGATGCTCACTCAATGTTTGTGGAGTGATGTGATAAGAATAACAGGATGAGCAAGCAGTTATGGACCTGTCAAGGGTCCTCTTTTGTACCATGCAGGTGACCTCTCCCTCTCCAGTGGCAG
Source organism: Mustela nigripes (assembly GCF_022355385.1). Taxonomy (NCBI): domain Eukaryota; kingdom Metazoa; phylum Chordata; class Mammalia; order Carnivora; family Mustelidae; genus Mustela; species Mustela nigripes. The sequence goes on from NC_081559.1 coordinate 101,098,230, forward strand.
ACGCTTTTCCCTTCTTTTCCGCATCTCTCTTCCATGCCCTGTTTCCAACCCATCTCCTTCTGAAGTCCACATGCAGTCTCTGCCCACTTTCCAGTTTGTAAGCTTATCAAGCTTCATCTAATTCTCAGGACACTTGTGAGGTGGCATCATTAGTTTTATTGTAGGGATCAAGTTGAGGGAGGTGAAGTACATTTCCAAAGGTCACACAGCTGGAGGTGGCAAAGCCAGGGTGCACATGCTTTGTCCTTGAAGCCCTGTGCACGTCCCACCACAGTAATCTTGCATGACTGTCTTGGAGAGGTGTTCCATTTACAGTACTGTTTAGCTGTTCATGGGAATTCCTGGTATACTGTCATCCTGAGTGTTGAGAAAACTGAGCTGGTCTTTTTGTAACTATTATGTTCTCAGGAAATTCTTGTTGGTTGCTTAGCTGACAATTCCAACTTAGAGTCTGGGCAGAGAGACGGTCAAGAGGAGTGTTCTTGGGGTCCGAAGGACTCCATACTGCATCCTTGCAAGAAGAAAAAGCTCATCTCTCACCTCAAACTCTATTGGCTGCCCAAAACAGGAGCATAATAAAGGTTGGTTTTCTTCCCTCTGGCTCTCAAGAACTTTGATGTAATCCTTCTAAGAACCCTCCATGTAAGACCTCCTTTTCTGAAATTTGCATGGGCTAGAAAGTTAACTTCCAGTTCGGTGTTTGTGAAGCTTTGGTCATGATTAGGTGCTCTGTGAACGGAGCCCTAGGACTGTTAAACATGGCAGGTGATAGCCGAGTCAGTGCCCTGGGTGTCCTGGAGGGGAATGTCTCCTACATTGGGATTCCACAAGATCCCCTTGAGAAATGTAATACTACCCTATCAGTCATCACTGCCTTTTAAGAAAAAGCTACAGTTGATTTCCTTCTTAGTATTCATTTGTCCATTTATTTATTCACTCAATACATGTATTTGGAAACAATGGCAGGCTGTGCAATCCACTGGGAATACAGGTCACAAAAAGTTACAACGAGTAGAAACATTCTGGAGGTGGAGTGTTAGGAAAGGCTCTCTGGAGGAGGTAAAGATCTGGGAGATAAGAAGACATTATCCAGATGCAGTGTGGGATACACTGTGGCGAGCTCTGGAAGGGATCCCAAGCCTCGTTTCCTGCCTCCCAGAAACCGAAAATCAAGTTAAAAGGGCAAGGCAACCTCCTATGGTATGGTTAAGAAACTCTGTTGAGTGGTTGCTGTTAAGTGTCCAAATGGATGAATAGATTTTAAATTCCAGTGAGGTGAGATCACTAGATTTCAGTGAGATGGGAAATGGGAGATATTTCCATTTGATGAAGAGGTTAGGGCTCAGGATGACAGCCTCACCACCTAGGGCTGCCTCCTGAGGAAGTGAGTTTCCCATCAGTAGAGGCATACAAACAGGGCCTCTGGACCTTAACTTATGGATAAGGTTGGGTGGTCAGGGAAGGTGACAGAAATTGCATACAGGGAGACCAGTGTGTTTTGAACTTCAACTATTCAAATGCCTCTCATGATTTTTGCTATACCTCAGCTCCAACTGTGTTGTTGTATACTGACTGTTTTAATTAAGGAGATAGATTTAAAAAGAAGCTAGTTCAGATCTACATTTATAATATAAACTGCCTCTTACGTTTATTAAGTAAAAATGGCAAGATGTAAAAACATGATGAACCCCATCACTTGTAATATATGTTACATACACACACCACCCGTAAACTAGAAAACATAAAATAAGCCAGTAATGCTGATTGCCTCTGGGAAGGATGCTAACAGACCAGAGCACACATTACACATTCAAAGAAAAGAAATGAAGGATGGGTGCCGAGTGGCACAGTTGGTTGAGTACGCGACTATTGGTTTTGGCTCAGGTCGTGATCCCTGGGTCCTGAGATGGAGACCCACATCAGACTCTGCGCTAAGCATGGAGTCTGCTTGAGATTCTCTCTCTGCCCCTCTCCCCTGCTCTCACTGTCTCTCAAATAAAAAAAAAAAAAAAAAAAAAGAAATGAATGAAAATCCTTTTAAAAAGCAATGTCAATTACATTGCCCTTTTGATGAATGTGAGCTATATAGCCGCAGAAAAAAATTTTGAGTAGTGGACACCAAGAGGCTACCTTTCTTTCTTTTTTCTATATTTTCTAAAATTTCTCCAGGGAACGTGTACCTGGCTTTTGATTTGGAAACTGTGTTAAATGACACTACTGGGTAAGGAAGAATAAAGCAGACAGGTATAAGAGGTAGGAGGAAGCAGGAAGAGCTACCTACACACTTAGAGAGTAGAGGTGGGAGGGAAGATCATGGCTATGAGGACATTTGTGATCCAGCAGAGTTTCAGCCTGATTGGAGAGGCTGGAGCAGGTACTGGGTGGGAAGGATCCAAGCACAGAGTCAGAGACTGACTTTGATGTCCTACAGTGAAAGGTTGTGGGTTGTGGAGTGGCTTTGGCTGGAGAAGGGGTCTGGAGGCTGAGAGCAGAGTTGTGGGAAGGGAATGGAGAGGTGGGAGGAGGCCCAGCGAAAAGAATCAAGATTGAGGCAAGGTGGTAGTGACAGGGTGCCAAGAAGTTGACAGGGCCACTGAGTCCCTCAGTCCTAGGATGTCCCTTTCAGTTTGCCATTATACGCAAAACCTCAGTCATTGGGCATGGCGGCCCTGGTTCGGACTCAGGAGGGGTGGCCTGGGCGGGGTAAGGGAAGGCTTATGGGTGACCCAGAAATGAAGGGTCCTGAACTGGGGTGAGCTGGGACTTAGGTAATGATGGGGGTCAGCAGCCAATCTGGGAATATCCGGCCTGATCACTCAGCTCACGCTTGTGTCCTTACAGTGGGGGTAGTTTCGCCTGTCTTCCTGGAGAACACAGGAAGACGTGGGGTGCACGGGGTGCCTGCTGGTCAGCACCTGGCTTATGAGGTGCCTGTTACCGGCACATCACTAAATCCTTCCTGTTTCAGTGGTAGTGGGCATGCCATACTTTAGGAAAAGCTGGCTGGGGTTGAGTTTGGGTGAGACGGTCTGGGGGTCATAGAGCACCTGTAGAGGTGGGATTCCAGGCAACTTGGGAAAGCCCAAACGAACTGGAGTAGTCTAGGTGAAGGAGGGACCAGTGAGGGAGGTTTCTGGAAATGGAGACAACAAGAGTAAACAAAGTCTAGGACGAGTAGGGCAACTGCTACAATTTGATTTACTGAATAAACGTGTGATGCCCCAGTGTGAAGGAAGTGGGCAGCAGATGGTCATCCTCTTTTTCTCATGGGAATGGAAGGGGGTCCCACCTAAGTGGAATTTTGTAAAATCGACTTGGTCTTCCACCCTGCCCCAGACCACTGAAAATTCCAGTTGATATAAGGCTTATAGTTGATATAAGCCTTATCAGTGTCTTTGGAACGAAGTCAAGGACTCTTAGAAACCTCAAATGTGAGGTTCTGAAAGCGTCCCTTTCCATAGTTCTGCGAACCTAACCCTTTCGCTCTCTGTTTGCGATTCCATCCGAGATGGGGACTTCGTCCTCCTTTCAGACGAGACGTCAGGAAGACACATTTTCCCTTTCCCTAGTTTCCTTTAAGAAGAAACTGACATTTGCCTATACAGTTCTATTTTTTTCCTTTTGGTTTTTAATTATAAAAAGCTTCTCACCACTGATTTATTATATAGGGAACAAATTGTGTCTTTGAGACCCACTGCACTGTAATTACTTGAGTTAGCACCGCGGGTCTCCTTCCAGGGGCCAGCAGTCAATTTTGACTCAGAATAGATAATACACCGACTGCTATTAAGTTTAATGTAGATTAATGTGAGTTGCTTCCCTTTTCATGTATGTATGCAGGTACCAATAATTAAGATTAATTTCCACTAGATAGAATGGCCTTCATTGTGCACAGTGCCAGAAAATGCTCCTTTAATAGCTGTTAATTGGATATATTTGCTTTGATGGTGAAATCCTGATTAGTCGTGTTACCCTGAAAACTCCCCTCCTTGTTCCCCCCACCTCTGCCCACTCTCGAGGAGAAAAAGAGATTGAGGATAGCAGAGTGAGAGCTTTGGAGGTGATGAACTCCTTTGCACTGCCTAGCCCAAAGCACCCCCATGAGCTCCATCGTCAAGAACATCGGCCCTGGGTGCTTCCATTCCCTGAGTGCCTACTAAGTGCTAGGTGCTTTATGTGCATTCTTCAGGACAACACTGTGAGGTGTTTATACAAATGAAGAACTTGAGTTTTCATCATGTTAGAGCATCTGCAGGCTTCATGTACCCCGGAAGTGATAGAATGGGGATTCCAGACGGGCCACTTCCTGACCAAATGCAAGAAGATTTCAAAAATTGCCAAGGGGGGCCATTACCAGTAGCATTGTTGCTTTTCCATTTTCCGTTGCTGGGAAGGTCTTAGAGCCTACCGGGAAGTGCCATCTCCCCTCCCTCCCCTGTGTCTCTCTTCACCATTCTTTCCCCTCCTCATTGCATTACAGTGGTTCAAGGCCAAATAGAAAGAGAACGGAAACTCTCAGAGATGCTCGGAAGCCTCCAGGCCAAAGCCCTTTTATTCTTCAACAGCTTCATAGCCTGGTTTATGTGAGGCAACATTGTGGAATGGTTAATAGTTCTAGAAAGATGTCTTACTTCTCCTTAGCAGTAACCCCCTCTCCATTCTCCTTCTAAGCCAGGAGCTTGCTTCCGTATATATCCATGTTTTCCACATGGCGTAGGTACTCTTACAAAAAGCAAAAATTCCTGGCAGTCATTACCCATACCCAGCTTCTTCTGGCTAACTCCAGTGCTGTTTGGTGGAGGGAGCTCCGAGAGGAGGAGAGAAGGCTTCAGGATGAACTTGGTCTCTCTCTATTTTGCTCAGGCTTGTTGTAGTCTCTAGAAGAGCTGAGATGTGATTTAGGGTACCTAGAGATAGGTATGATTGGGGGTACCGAACTCGCTGCTCCTGTGTGTCCCCATGGAGCATACTTTGCTGGCCAGAAGAGTTGAGCTGGAATCTTGCTTCTGCCACGAATGAGCTGTGTGGCCTTGGTCGGCTTACTTAACTGCTCTGAGCCTTTCCTTTCCTCCTTAGACCACCTGATTCCCAGGGTATGTTGTTTTGTTTGGTTTGTTTTTTCAGAGGAAAAGTGAGGTAATGTGTGTGAAGCCCTTAAGGCAGGATTTGGCACATTCGATGAGTATCATTTTCCTTTCCATTTCTTGGGATTGTGGCCCTACCGATGTGCTTCAGGAGAAGCAACAAACTTCATGACATTTTTCCTGACCTGGGTGGAGCTGCATATACGCTGACACCAATGGGCAGGAAAAAATTATCCCCAAGTTCTTTTGGGGGTATTCATTCAAATCTTTTTTTTCTGTAAACTGAGAAAGTTGGGTTCAGTCAGTGGAGTGCCCATGGCGTCGTGAATGGGCAATTTGTCATTGCACGGGTCAGTCTCACACTTTAGGGTACATTGAGCATCACCTTCTCTACCCACTAATTGCCTCCTAGTGCCCTCAGCATCGCAACAGCTTACTCTCACACTTCTGAATGCCCCCCAGGGGATGTTATGCTCCCCAATGCCAGCTGAGATGTGCCCCCAGCCCCAGCTGAGTTCCCTGAGTTCTAAAGTTTCTCAGTGGTTCCCTGCAACATTTTTCCCCAGAGCATGGGGGCCCCAGAGTCAGGCTTGCCTTTCTGGAAATAGCGTTGGATGGTCTGAGATCTGCTATGAGAGCCTGATCTGGAAGTCCCTTGCCCTGGACTGATCTGGTCCCTGACCTTCCCTCCCCACTGCTGGTTGCCGATACCAGCCTGGCCCACATCCTCACTTGGCACATGATAACCAAGGAATCTTCTGGTTGAGAAGAGGTGAAATGTCTTAACCTCCATGTGATACTCTGTCCACATGTGTCTGTGAGTTGAAAGGGGCAATTTGGTCTTGTGTCCCTTCCCCACAGGGTCTTAAGGGCTCTCTGGCCCCTGTGATGAGGAGTTGAAAGTGAAGTTTGAAAAAATATGCTTGATGTTTAGATGCAGGACATGATTTGGGGGGTGTTAAGCAGATTTTTTAATAGCTATAAAAGTTTCTGATTGGGTCTAGTTCTGCTTTCAGAACTCCCTGTAAATCCCATTATAGCTGCGAGATGAATATTTTCAATGGAAGAATGACGCAGGGTTCAGTAGCCTTGCCTGGGAACTCTGGCTTGGGTTTGAATCATGGTCTATCATTTATTAGCACATGATATCATGTGAATTACTAAATCCTTTATGGCCTCAGCCTCAGTTTCTCCTCCAGTCATGGGGAAAAAGAAACCTATCTTGCAGAAAGTTGCTGTGATCACTAATGAAACCCACGTTTCAAAGCAACCAATACATGAGAATAGTTCGTGAAAAGGCAAAAACCTTAAGCACAGAGAATGGGCTTAAATTAGAGCAAGATGGGCTGAAGTTAGTTCTGAGGAGAAAAGTCTTGAATGTATGAATGTATATATTGTTTTACCGCTGGACAAAATAAGAATGTCTGGAATTCCTGAAAATCTTCAAGAATACATGAACTTTTCCATCAGAAGTAGTTCTGCTATGACTTAACCCAGCAGAGGGAGAGTTTGTGATTTTCACTTCCGACTGTACGGATGGCCGTGTCCTCACTGCACGTCTGATGGTGCACGTCTGCCTGGCAGGTATGTGCCTGGCAGGTACGCTTGGGGCTTGCTGGCTGCTCGCTGAGCATGTTTCCACTACCCCCTGGTCAGGGATGCGTCTGAACAATTTTTGCCTGAGTGGACATGCATGGACCCAAATTTTTAAAAGAACCAGTGCAGAGGTCCATCTTCCTAAGAAGGCCACGCTTAAAAGAAGGAATTAGTATACGCTCAAGTTTGGTGGGAGACGCTAGATTCAGAGGTCTGCACACGCAGGGGGAACCAGCAGCAAAAATGGACATCCAAGATAGGAACACATGGGACATGACACATTAGCAAGGAGTGGAAACTGAGTGGGGCCCACAGGATTAAGCTCAGTGGGACATGAGGAGTCATAGGACCGAGCCACTGGGCAGAGTAAAGCCCTGGTAGCCTATGTGATGACTGCTCTTTCTCGAATGACCTGGACAGACCGTGAGAGCTCAGTGAGGCTTTCTTAGGAACGCTCAATATAGAGTTGTCGAATTTAATTCTCGTATTCTGGAGTTGAGAGACAATGACCTACCCCAAGAAAGAGTGAAGGGACAGTGAGCTACCCTGAGGCTCTCGCATGGATGTTAGCTGGCCCACCTGGAGCTTCTGCTGATATTTGGGTTCAGAAGTGTCCGTAGGGGGACAGTTGCTTCCATAAATTCTGGGGCTGGCATTTGGTGTTGGGGGTAGGGTTTGTTGCATTCCATTGTTGAGAGACATTGTTCAGACCCTCACATTCCTCTTTGACTAGGATATTTGTGATGGAAGGATGGATGGATGGAAGGACAGGTAGATGGGGGAAGATGGGGGAAAGTAGATGGGAAGATAGATAAGAAGAACAAAGAAGAAAGGAAGAAATTGATGGAAAAACCTGAAGTATAACATTGAATCCAAAGAGTTCCGCCCCATTCTGGATTTCATGCTCAAGAATGGAACTTCAGAGACAGAGAAAACCCATCAAGTGACAAGGACCACGGAGGATTCATAAAAGAACATGAAAAAAAAATTCTTCATTTTGTTCAATATGAGCTGGGATGTGCTCAGAACTAACGTCAAAAGACATGCATTGAGCCACCTGGGCAGGCACAACGCTCTTGGATTTTAGTCCAATAATGAAAGTGCTTCAAGAAGGTAGTTTTAACCCAAATTATAAGGAACATTTCTTTTCATTCTATTAAATTATTATACGGAACATGAGGTGGTTATGGATTGGAATTATTGCTGGGACTAATGGAAGGGATTTACTTGGAGTCACGTTTAGCAGGACATGTATGGTTAAAAGACTGCCCACCAGTGAGGCAGACTTGCTTGTGACATCTTGAGCCCCTTGTCCTTGAAAATGAACTGTCAGGCAGGTGGTGAACTTGGTTCCTGCACTCAGTCAACAGTTGCACCAAAGACCTCTCAATTCTTATTTTAATTCCTAGGTTTTATGTTTCTAGAATCGAGGGGAATTCGATAATTCTCATGTGGCGGATGCCATCCTGAGTTTTTATGCAGGCTAAAAAACAAGCGGAATACAAACGTATGGGGTAATGTTGGGGAGGAAGGAAGGAAAGGAGACCAGGATAAAGGGCTAAAGTTGGCCTTGTCTCACTGAATCCTTGCAATTGCCTGGGAGGTATGTGTGATTAGCTTCATTCTTAGAGGAGGAAACTGATACTTAGAGAGGTTAAGTACATATCTGAGGTGACACAGTTAATTAGCAGCACAGATGGGTTCTTGCCTAGTCTTTCCAAAGCCCAAATCCTAGCTCTCTCTGCCATGCCCTGTGCCTCCTCAAAGTGCCTTGTCTGGAATTTCCCTGAGGTGCTATTATCCAGTACGGCTGGCTCTGGCCTGATGGCCTTGGGTTTGAAGTGGTGCCACCTGCCTTACCTTGAGCTGTGCCCTTGAGGCAGGCAGGGGGTATGGTGGTTAGTGAATTGGTGCGGAGGTAAGAATGCCCCAGAGGTTTGCCCATCATACATTAACTCTCTCCCAACTGACCCCTCAACAAACATATTGGCCCCAAATTGTAACTGAATAAATCTCTGTTACGTAGGTTTTCCGTATGGTGTTTTACCTTGGAAATCAGGAAATAAGATTCTCATCCCAGGTCCAGCATTTATTCTTTCCGAGACTCAATTACTTTATTTTAAAAGGAAAGGAAAGGAGGAAAAACTAAGTCATCTCTAGAGTCTTTCAAATATGTTCTATAATTTATAATAACGATATAAAGTGGATGCACATATATGTGTATATATATCTGTGTATATATAATAATGTGTTTATGTGTATGCTAATATTTAAATCAATATCTGCTTATCTGCACTTAGATCAGCCACAGTGATATAATTATCCAATAATCCAAAACTGGAAAATGGTTTAAAATCAATTGTTTGGCTTTGGAGTGCATTATTTAGTGATTTTTGTTGCAGAATTATTTAAAATAATAATTAAAAAGCTTTATTTCCTAAAAGCACCCTGATTGGTTGGAGCAAGGATGTAGACCAGGAGGACTGAAGGAAATTCACTTGGGTTGAAACAAAATCACCTGCAGAGTGATGGCCAATAGCCAAGAGCTGGCCATGGTCTTGGGGGCTCTTTGGTGTTAGACAGGCCTAGGTCTGGGTCCTGACCTTCCAGTTTTTTGGGTAGGGCAATCGTAAGCAGTATATTTAACTTCTTTGAGCCTCAGTTTCCCCCACTGGAAAGTGGGGAGAGCAGTACCTATCTTATAAAATTGTCAAGGGTGAGACTTGGCCGTATTTTGTGCCTGGTACAGGTCAGTGCCCCCCGAAGGGCAGCTGGTATCATCATGCATGTCCTTATGGTCATTCCTACCCTGCCCTCAAGGACACAGTCACCCTTTCTTTTCCTGGGTGAGCATGTTGCACCAGAGTACCGAAAGGCATTTGCCAAACATTTGGGTGAGTAGCAAGATCATCTCGACTGTAGAAATGAAGGTCTGAAATTCACCTCCAAAAAAGCCATTCCCGTTTGCTTTTGGCCATGCCACCGAAGATTGGGGGGGAGATGGTTCCCCCTGCCTCTATGAATGGGTCCCCAGTCACCAGCCTCAGCCTCCTCCTGCTGTGGTGGGCGCTGTTCTGGGAGTGCCCCACAGGTCAGCGCTCCAGCCAGGAGGGGGTTAAAACCAACATTTGCAGATAAAGAGGTAAACATATTTACATTCCTCTCTTCACACTTTATGCATATGTCATGCAGTGAATAGTTTTAGAGGTCTGTTTGTACTATCTCTCCAGAATTTTTACAGTCTGGAGGACACAAAATCTCTATAAAGTGACTTATTGAAATAGAAGCAGATTGGTAAAACCGTTTCCCTCTTATGAACTGTGAAGAATGATCCTCTAAATGAAATCAGGAAGGAACTGGACAGAATCTTGTTTAATGGTCTGACAAAATGAATCACAACGATTCCAGACATCCATCACTGCTAAAAAGGAACCACAAATGATCTGTGAACCACTATATATTGATTACCCATGTAGTACAAGTGTCGGATTTAATGTTCACACACCATAGAGAGGCGGCAGGGACAGATGGTGCCTTAACTCTTCTTTGATAGATTTTAATGGTGAAATATTGATTTCTATCTGGCCAAGGCCTGCTGTTAGGGGCCAAAGTCATTTGTTGGGTATTGCCGGACACCCAGTCGGCCCGGCGTAATCAATCATTTTTGGCAAGGCAGGTGAAAATCCAGAGAGAAGCACCTTGGAACCCAAACTGGAGCGTGATGTGTCTGAGTCCAGCCACCTAGAGAAAGGGAGAGAGAGAGAGAGAGAGAGAGAGAGGACTCTTGGAGATTGTGCTTGTAAAGAATTATTAATGATAAGACATGTTTACTGAGGAGAGTCGCAGCGAATCAGAGCTGACATGAAATAGTCTGGGAGCCTCGTGGAGAAAATGAGCCTCTTGCTAAGAGGGACTATATTTTATTTAAACATCCTTCTAAGGCTGAGAACTCAGGTAATCTGTTGTGTTACAAGCCACTGGCTGTTCTTGCCATCCAGAGAGATAACACTGAGGCGCTAATAGGAACACATCAATCACAATCAGGCTGCAATTCCAGTGGTGTCTCGTCCTCCCAGCTCCTCTTTAAGCTCCTTTAATAACGGTGATAACATAGTTCGGGGGCTGCTGAGAGGGGCTCTCCCCTCTGAGGGTCATATTCATAAAGTGAATAGCTTGCCAAGTCAGCACCCTGGGAAACCGATCTCTGCCGGACTTCCTTGCAGGAAGAGAGGGAGGAGCATGGGCGAATGGGGCGGGTTGGAATCCAACAGGAGAATTTTCTGTCATCTGTTGGCCCTTGAGGTTCTGTGATGTCACTCCTATCTCCTTCTAAGAAAGGGCTCTGTATGTGTGTGTGTGTGTGTATGTGTGATGTGTAATTATCAAACCACAAGACTCATTTTTTTTTAATTTTTTTTATTTTTTAAAATGTTTTTTTTTTTTAAGATTTTATTTATTTATTTGACAGAGAGAAATTACAAGTACACTGAGAGGCAGGCAGAGAGAGAGAGAAGGAAGCAGGCTCCCTGCTGAGCAGAGAGCCTGATGCGGGACTCGATCCCAGGACCCTGAGATCATGACCTGAGCCAAAGGCAGCGGCTTAACCCACTGAGCCACCCAGGTGCCCCACACAAGACTCATTTCTTAGGTAGCTTATAAAATGGTCTTGAAGGTGATTCCCAGTTGGAGCTCTCCACCCGTTTTGTGTATGACAACCTCATGTGAATGGGTATATGGCTTCCCCAGAGGATTCTGGGTAGGGGATGTGTGAGGCAGGTGGGGGGCAATGGGGGATCCTCTGGACTTCTGCGGCTCTGTGTCAGTCTCTATCCTATCACCCCCAAGGTCAACAACTTTTTGCTGATTTGACTTTCATGTAGGCTATGAGTTACTTGAGCGTGGTATTTGTGTCTAATTAATTGTTATATCCTCAGTACTAACACATGATCTTGGGACTCACAAGATACTCAACTCGTGAATACGGAGGAACACATAAATGCAGGTGCTTATACCGAAAGAAGTAACACTGCTTTGCACCTTTTGAGTATCCACATAAATATGTGTGTTGTGGGTGTGTAAATACACACATTCACGAAAGCATGCACTGACTTTATAAAGACATGTAACCTTATTTGTGTGACTTGACTTCTTTTTGCAAGACGGCATGACTTAGTGGATGACAGCTTGGATACAAGAGGCGGACTGCCTGCATTCAAATCCTGGCTCCAGCACTTATTGGAAGATGACTGTGGACAAGTTGCTTGAACTCTGTGCCTCAGTTACCTCATCTGCAGAGTGGGAAGAATAACATACTTATGTTTTGAGGATTAAATGAGTTAGTAGACACGCAGCATTTATAATAGTACATTGCATACACTAAGCATAAATGTTTTACAGTGTGTGTATATATATACATGTACATGTATACATATATATGTTTAAATTACATATTTAGCTATGGCATTATATTCAAAATCCTTATATAAATGAATACGTATCTATTTCGGAAATACATAAGCCTTTAAATGGTTGGTGTTAGGGATCCCAACCAATATTCAAGTCTGTACTGAGAGCAGTAAGTTTAATTTGGTGGTAGTTAGATGGGGTGACTGGTATTTCCTTAGTATGTTTATCTCCCAAAATCTTCCGTGAAGGTGTGTATCTCTAACTGAACGAGTTTATATATCCACGCACACATGCGAAGCTGCTGCAGGGCAGGATGAACCCAGCTTTGTGGACCGCCCCAGATGTGCAACCTGCCCCCAGATGTGCGAGTGCGGGCAACAGATTCCGCTTAGATTATCTTGCTTACCTAATGATTTTTGCTTCACTGCCTTGCTCGATTGTGTTCACCAGGACGGCAGGCTATTAAAATGTCAAGGCACATTGAATTGTTGTTATCCAGGAGAGAGACCTTTCCAATCAACCTGTGTTCTGGGGGTTGCATAAACTCCAAGAAGGCGATTGGAGAAAGGCTTTATGGCTTTTTTACATAGATGGGGGTGAGCAGGAAGGTTGGGAGAGGGCACGGGGAGGGGGAGGAGAGGTGGGACAGGATCGGGGTTTATGGCAGCTGGAGTGTGCTAATTAAAATGCCATCTCCTCAAACAGGTATTGGTGGCTCCTCGCCTTTGCATTTATGGGTAACTGCAATAGGGCCTTGCTGTGTGATGCTGCGGTTTAACGGAGGGAGGAGGAGGGGACTCACAGTGGGCGGTGGGCGGTGGGGGTGGGGCTGAGAGGCTGCACTGTTGAGAATCAGGGGTGGGGTACATCGAGCAGAAATAGCGAGGACTTATATCCCGGGTTGGCAGAAGGGATTAGAGAGAAAAACAAAGGCTTCTTTGGCGCTGCATGGGTCCCAGCTCTGTGGAGGGCGACGCTCTCTGCACCCCGGGCGCTGGTGGCCTTAACCCGCGCGGTACCTCTGGCCTGGCTCCGCCTGCGCCAGCTGGGACAGTCTGGAGACGGTCTTCTGTTCACGCCGTCAAGTCTCATTTGGCCGAGGATTTATTTTCCTTCGGGGACTGAGGGAAAGCAGGGGCAAAGGACGTTCTCATAAAGTACCCAGCGAGCGGGGCCGCTGGGGGCTCGCGCAGAAACTCAAAGTTCCCTGGCTGGACTTTTCCCCTTTGTTCACATCGGCTGGCAAATATTTAGCTTTCCCCGGCCACGTCTGTTTCATTTTTGTTTCAAAAGAGATGGCTTTGTTTTTAACGGCGCGGGGCTCGGCGAGGCGCTCCGTGCGTCCCGCCCCCTCGCCTCGGGCGTCACTGCCTCGCGGCGCCAGCTCGGTAGCCCCGGGGCCGCCAGGCGTCCCCGCCTTTGTCAGGCTTATCCGTCGGGGTGTTAGCTGCGCGCGCGCACACGCACGCACGATCGCATCCCCGCGCTCTTCCGCGCGCATGCGCGCACGCCCCGCTCCGCCCCCTGCCCCGCCTCCATCCCCTGGCTGTCGCACCCGCCAGTCCTCGAGTTCGCGTCCCTGTTCGCAGCGGGGGGTCCCGAGCTGTCCATCTTGGACTCCTGTGCCCGGCACAGCCCGATTTTTTTTTTTTTTTTCTTTCTTAAATCCGAGTTCGCGTTTCCCGCTAACTTTCCTTCCGGCGTCTCTTTTAGCTGGCTGGCCGCGGGCAGTGTCTTAATAAGGATTCATCTGACTTCTCTCTCCGTGCGTCCCTCTTCCTTGGAGGAGGGTGACGGGGCTTCCAGAGCCCGCCAGACCTGCTTTGGTACTTTAACCGCACCTTTCATCCAGAGGCAGCTTCTCCCTCAGCACACACTTCCAGGAGCCTTTCCTCCCGCTAGCGCCCACGCAGTGTCCCTCATTACAGTTCCCAGGGTCCCATTAACTTTCAGCTTCACCAGGCTTTATCGAAAATGCCTGTTTATTTTTATCCCTACAAAACTGGCGGTTCATTCATTTAGTCATTTATTGAGCATCTACTCTTAAGTATTAACCTATTGTTAAGTACTGAGGTTATAACAGGAAGAAAAACAAGACACAGTTCCTCCCACTGTGGTCTCTGAAAAATTCTCTCCAGGTCAGAGGCGGTGTTATACTTATTTCTGTAACCTGGAACATACTAATGCTAATGCATTAATGCTAATGCATGTTAATGCTAAATGCACTCTGAATACATAGATGAAAGGCAGAATGAGCCCTCTCCCACCCTTTAGGGGAACCTCACCAGCGTTTTCTGTTTGCTGTTTCATTATTTAAAACACAGTCTTAATGACAAGCTCGATAGAAGCTTTTACTTAAAATTTTAAGTTCCTGTAGACCCATTATGTCTCTGGGTCTCTGAAGCCACCCTATGAGTTGGCTTGTGGTCCAGTACTAGCATTTCATCTTATTAAGGCTCAGGGAGTACAAAGTCAGAGGTCAAATGGCCCCTTGGTGACAGAGCCCAGATCAGACTTGACCCTTGGGCTCTGTATGGCCAGCCCAGCTCTGCACTCCAGCTCTGTACAGGACGTGTGTCCTCGTCTCCTGTGCCTGCCACATGTTTCCCAACCAGAATCTCAGGAAAATGGTAAAAGAGGGAATAGGTGGATGCCCAGTTTCTATTTAATTCTCTCCCAGGTTTTTCCTGGGCCCTCCCTGACACAAGAGATATTTAGGAAGGAGACTCATGTAATGGATATTCAGGTATGATTTTTCTCTCTTAACTTCCTCTTAGCCCCACTCTTGCCCCTCGTGATCTTTCCAGAGTAGGGTGAGCTCACCTCTGTCTTAACTGGATTTTCACCAGTAACTTGAGGCTGCGTGCTGTTCCCATCCCCTGGGTCAGTTCATTTCTGTGATTAGATTTGTTTAATTAACATAACTAGGAGGCCCTATGTACCTCGGCCAAGAGGGATGGACAGCTCCCCAAATGCTTTCTGGACACTGTGCCAATGGCAGCTTTGGGTCCATGCCAGTGCCCTTAACTTTACCCACTTGTGGCATTTGAGCTGCTGACAGTGTTGTTGAAGGCAGGACTTGAGGTCCCCTGGTTGCTGCCTTGAACAGATAACCTGCCACCAGGAGAACACACTGGATATTGGTGGGGCTTAGTCACCAGCAGTAAAGCATAGCTCCAGCTTGCCTATAGTGCACTGCAGACAGTGTTCTTTATTTTTTTTTTTTCATTAAGATTTTACTTATTTATTTGACAGAAATCACAAGTAGGGAGAGAAGCGGGCAGAGAAAGGGAGAAGCAGAGGCTTTAGGCAGAGGCTTTAAGACTGAGCCACCTAGGTGCCCCCAGACAGTGTTCTATATCGCCTGGAGCATCTGGGGTTTCATTTCTCTGAGTTAAAAGTTCCTAATCTGTAAAATGGGAATAACAAAGTTTACCTCACCACACTGATAGCAGGATTCAGTGAGACAGTCTGTAAAGTGACCTCTTAATGTCTTGCACAGAGGGCACCCACTCCCCAGGTGTCTCCTTCTGATATACATACCGACACATACACACCACACACACAAGTACGCACACACGCGCGCGCACACACACACACACACACACACACACACACCACAGTCACCAGATTCATCCCAGCTGGGCTCTTCTTCATTCTTTCACTTCCATCCATCGTTTTCTGATATTCCTTTAGTTTTCCCCCTCCTCCTATATTTTCTTCCTTCTTCTCTCCCCCTTTCTAGTGTCCTCACTTCATTTGGCTCCTTGACCTTATCCTTTTCATGAAGTTTACTCATCTGGGCTCTGCTCAATGACAGTGAGTCATGTGGTCTGGGGCCAGTTAAGAAACTTCTTTGGGCAAGTGCCCCTCTTTCTTCAGAAGCACCTTTCCTAGCAGTGTTAGCCATGCCTGTGCCCTCCTCGGACCCCTGGCCCCTTGAGGTAGGGATTGTGGCTTAATGAGCTAGAACATTGGGGAGACTTGAAAAGGTTTGGTGGGGGGGGGAGGAAGGAAAGGAGGGAGGACGGGAAGAAGGAAGGTAGGAAGGAAGGATGGATGGACAGGAGAGAGGGAGGGAGGAAGGGCTCTTTTTATGATCCAAGGTGGTCAGTCCTATGAATTCCAGAGGCTTCACATGACTACCAGTAGCCTCTGCCTACCTTTATGCAAGTTCATAGAAGTGATTCTTGCCTCCAGCCAGGGGACTGGCTGCTGAATGCAGCTCAGGCTGGGTTTCAGACCTCGTTTGCCTCCTTGGCTATAGCTCAGGGCACATCGTATAGCCCGTGAGTCAGCCGCAAAAGGAATCGAGAATACAGCATAGGCTGCCCGGCACTGGTCTGACTCACGTTGTCAGTTGAAGTGGTTCAGACTTCTGTTAAAAGAAGTCCTTGCCATTGGCCTGCACCATGGTCATGTAGCTATTTCGCACAGAGCTGCACTGGAGCACGGGGAGCTCCTTCCCAGTGTGACAGAGCTACATCAGGCTTCCTAGACATGCAGTCATTTGGCAATGGCTGCCACCCTCATGACGGTGGGATAAAGGAGTGCCTCCTTCCCTCACGTACCCTGAAGTTTGCCCTCATTGGGTGGCCCTCCTTTAATATGACTGTAGACAATATGTATAGCTAATTTTATTAAGTGCCTAGTCAATGCTAGTTAATACTAAAGCTAGTGTAATGTTTTTTTACTCCTCACAGAGCTCCATGGAATAGGCAGAAATCTCCCCATTTCACAGACCTGGAAATGAGGTCTCAGAGAAGTAAGTGGTGGAAGTGAGGTAAGTAAGTATGTGGGTGGAAGACAGGTGAGTAAGTTGGTGGAAGACACTTTCCAGCACAATGTGATCTCATCTCTCCAGGGATGGGATCCGAGCTCCAGGGTCTCTGATCTGAGAGTTCTCTTGAGTGGCTGCCAGATGTCTTGGAAGAACCTAGCAGTAAGGTGGGAAAGGGCATCTCTGAGCTGGAGGGCAGATATGGTTCAAGGAACTGGCTAGGTGACAGCTTTGTTTGGCCAGAGCCCGGCCCATATCAAAACCACATGGACACTCCTCTTTTCTTCTTGCCAAAGAACAAAAGAAGAGATTAAAACGTTGAGCTCCCAGGAGGCGCACACATTTTGAGGGGCTTCTGCTAATATAGCCTGCAGGAATATGAAACACTTTTGTCACTTTTTAGAAGCAGAGGCGGCAGAAAAAGGTCATATTTTCATCTCTTCAAGTTTCTGGTCATAAAGTGAACTTTTTTTCCCCTTAATCTCCTCCCTTTCAATAAGTCTCGGTGCTCTCGAGTTACTCGTTTTTCCACAATTTCCTGAAATTTCAAGTCTCTCCTGCACTGAGACTTGGTGTTTGCCACAACCTCAGACTGTGTCTACTGGCAAGTGAGTTTTTAGATAAGTTTAAAAATCAAATCCATTAGGAATGGCAGCCTTGGGGGGACTGTAGTTGAGGGGGGGTGTACAGAGAGCCTACTCCACAAATCTACACCAAAAACACAACAGAGACCTGAGTTCAGAAGGCTGTCCTGACCCTTGGGCAGCGATTCCTCCATCTCTCCGAGCCTTAGTTTTCACATCTGGAAAATGGTGGCAGCTGTAAGTGCCTCCCAGGGCTGCCTTAAGGAATGAATGAAGTGATGTGAGAAGGCATGGGGCAAGAGCTGCCCCTTGGTGGTCCCTACCTAGACACTTACCATGTCCCCTCCAGTCATTCTAGCCATGTCGTTTCCCACTATTTCTGGCTCCCATGCAAACTTCTGTAACTTAGCTCTAGGCAGCTGCTGTGGGTTTTATGCCGGAATTATTCAGTTTTCATTTTGATTGGTTTTTCTCCGAGTCTGCACCACAAGTGGGCTTCCATCCGGGGTCAGTTTGCTTTGTATCTCTCCCACCAACATGGGCATCTTGGGTGTTGCATTGGGCTTTAAACTTGCAGCTGATAGGGAATGGAGGCTCTGCTCCACTTTCTCTGGGTCTCATGCCATATGACCACTTGATGCACTTGTCGTTGAGCCACATAGGTCCAATGTAAACATTTGACAGGGGCAGTTTTGCTTTGTGGTTATGAGCAGTGAAGATGCCTCTGACCCAAGTACGTACCTGTTGACAAATCCCTCAGTCCCTCTGAGCTTCAGATTGTCATTGGTAAGATAGGGACAATGGAGAGCGTCTCTCAGGGCTAGTGTGGAGATTACATGAAATCACAGATGTAAAGAGAGAGGTCTATGCCTCTATAGAGTAATGGCCTAATATATTTGTGGTTGGTATTTTTATTCTTAATGTGTGAAGGCTATGTATTTATCTACCTACTTACCTCTGACCTGCCTGCCTACCTGTCTATTTCTTCTACTTATCCACCTATCTACCATCTATCATGTCAAATATTTCTGGTGATTTTCATTACAATCTCTCAAGAAATGATTCTTCACAAAATAATGGCTCCAAGGTTGAATTGAAATAGTGTTGCAACCACTTCAAGGGGCACGGTCCCCCACACAGGTTATAGACTAAGTACATTTAATTTGCTTACTCCGCCTTTAAGAGAAATTGCTTAATGCCACTCAAATTTAGGATTTTTACCTGAACTTTGTAAAGCAAACAACATAATCAAATTATTACTATAAGCACACATCTGATTAACCTTAAAAAGTGAGTTTATGCATGTGGTGATGATGATTGCTGTTCTTAAAAACAAAGGAGCTGTTGTTTCTTTGAGAAATTCTGTTAACTATCTAACTTCCTTGGGTCCAAGAATACATTGAAGAGGTTCTCATCTGTTCATTCTGTAAATACTTGCTGAATCACAGGATACGGAAAAGAATAAAAGATGGCTGGTTCCTGCCCTCTAAGAAGTCTCTGTCTGGTGGGGAGACCAGCCTAGGTCAGTACCCCTATGCTCCAGTAGAAGTAGACAGAGGGGTGTTCTGGAGGCAGAGGGAAGGAGTTTTCAATCAGGACTGGTAGAGGAAAAAGGGGTATCCAAGGAGGCTCCGTGGAGCAGCAGAGATATCTGACTTGGGAATTTCACAGAAGGGGGGAGGAGGTTCCATATATTGGGGAAGAAAGAATGAGTATGATGATGGGGCTGCAGAAGGGAGGGGAGACAGAGAGGCAGACGGGCTGAGCTTCAAGATGTTCACTGTGACCAGAGTCAAGCCGAGGAAGTATGGATAGGATCCCAAGAGCCGTAGGAGCGGGAGCGATGTGACCATGTTAGTGTGTTAGAGTACTGGGAATATGGAGGGCACGCTTGGGAGTCGGGGAGGCATTGTGCTGAAGCAGGGTTAGAGTCAGAGAATTACCTCCCTAGCATCTGCCCCACCTGGGAGCCTGTGAGAAATACAGATTCTTTATCTCCACTCTAGACCAACTGAGTCAGGGTCAGCATTTTAACAAGGCTCCAGGGCGATTGATATTCACCCGGCATTGGAAGACTCCTGAGAAGTTCGGGACTGAACTAGCATGGGCCTGCGGCATTAGTGATAGAAGGGGAAGAATTTGCATCCTGTGTGAGTCTCTGGTTCCACTGAAAAGTGGAATGACTTAGCAGAGAATAATTGAAGAAATTTTTTGGCAAGTTCTCTCTAGAAGCTGCCGTGTAAATGTGCATTTTGTGCCATCAGATATGTAAATGAGTTAGCTGCCCAGAGTTTATTAAGAAGTCCTGAAATGTACTAAAAGAGACTGTGACAGATGAATTGCTTATGCAGGGCTGTGTTCAGAGAGGGTGCTAGATAAATACTATTTGAGTAGATAATTTAAAGTGAGGGGTCTTCCTTACCTTGTTGGAATTAGGGGCATGTAACATGTCTGGGGGTGGACAGCAGCAACCATGGACAGACGAATGGTATTGGACCAGTGTATGGTTGGCTAGACCTGGGTGTGTATGGGGGTGACCTCTCTTTTAGAAAAACTCCATTCATTCAGACATTCATCTGCTGAATGTTATGTCAGACACTGGGAATACAGAGATGAGCCAGAGAGGGTTCACAAACTGAAGGTGTTTGAGTGGCCCTGTGCATGGATGTGAAGTGTTCAGCAAGGACAGAATGCTCAGCACCTTGCCAAGCTTTGGCACAGAGTAACATGCTGGAGCGCCTGGGTTCTGAGCCAGAGACCCCCAGATGCCAAACTCTTCCCTACCCTGAGCAAGTGCTGTGACCCTTTCGTGCCTCAGCTTCCACACTGCAAAGGGAGAAAGGTAATACTTCTTAGGGTGGTTGTCAGGAAGAGATGAGCGTCTGTGTGCAAAATGCTCAGTAAAGGGTAACAATCCTCCGTCATCACCACCACCACCACCACCATCATCATCATGGTTGTTACTGTATTATCCTTATCTTTGTTTCGACTCTTTCAAGAAATACAGAAGAAACACAAAACATATTCTCAGCTCTCAAGAAATTTCCTAGCTTGTTCAGAGGAGCCTGTGACTCTTGATCTCAGAATTGTGAGTTTGAACCCCATGTAGGGAGTTGAGATTACTTAAATAAATTCAACTTAAAAAAAAAAAAAAGAAAAGAAATTTTCTAGCTAGTTGGAGAAAGATTACATACCCATGGAAGAGGGATTGCCAATGACAAAAGTTGGTTCAGGCCCTTCCATGGGGTAGGGGGCCGTCGATTTTGAGAGGCTCTGCAGAAGGTGCCCTCTGTGGGCTGGGACTCCCAGGAAGATGCTGTTGAGACACGAGTGTCAGGGCAGAAGAGGCCACTGGGAGGACAAGAGCAGTGGAACCCTATGGATTTGGAGAGAGAAGGACCAACAACAGCCTTTTGCCCCAAGGCTCTTATTGTACACAAAGGAAGCAGATCAGAGAGGGTAGAAGTAGACGATTCTTCCTCCTGGTCACTCAGCTGAGGAGCAGTTGTACTGTGTCAGGAACCCCATCTTCTGCCCCTGAACTAATAGGCCATCTGCACAACACACCACAGCATACCAGGAGCTCACTGGTGCCAGGCTTGGCTGAACTGTGAGGCCAGGTATAATAGGGTGCACACAAAGGGGTTGGGGTTCTGAGTCTGGTCAAGGATGACATCCAGCCTCTGCCCCAGTCAGCAGAATTCCCTCTTACCTGGCTCTTCCAGTGGCTCCTTCTGTCCCCTCCCTCTCTTCCTTGCCTCCTCAGATATGTCCCCAGGGCAACATGCAAGGCCTTGTTGGAAACAGGACTGGGAGAGACTCACAATCTCTCAAGCAGCAGGGGTGGAGAAGGTATTTCACTGAGAATGGGACTCCACTGATTGACAGTGGCAGCCAGTGTTGTACTGAGAGATCTGAGGCTCCACTGGGAGCCTGTGGGAAAGCGTGCAATGATTGATTAGCAATGCCTGTCAAGGGTGCAAGAAGAGAAGAGTGGTTGCTCCAGGGTCTGTGTTTATTTCTCCAGAAACAAGGTCTGGACCTGGCGAATGTTTTCATTTCTGACTCACAACCCTACAATGTCATGATCACTAGTTCGTGCAATGATGCGATTTGGTACTAGAGATAAGAAGAAAAATCCACAAACTAACCAGCCCCAAACACAAACAACATACAATCCAACAAATAAGTAAACAAACAACCTTTCTTTGCCCTTAAGAATTCTTGGGGTCTTCAGAGCCCTAGACTATCCAAAGGGTAGCTGTGTTTAAGATACCCTCTATGTGAACCTTTGGAGCATTTTCTTCCCTTGAACCCACCAGCTGATCACTGGATTGCATGTTATATTTAAATAGGCCCAAGTTTCATAGGGTTTGTATCTGGAAACACCCTGCATGGTATTCGCTGTGGCCTCATCTCCAATCTAGCCCTGCCTTTTGGCCAGAGCCTGCACTCCTTTCCGTCCCCCACCACAGGAGACTGTGGAGTCAGTATGCCCCTTGAAAAGAGAGCACCCCGAGTAATGCAACCTTTACAAAGTAGGGTGAATGTGACATGTGGTTGTTCCTGGCCAATGCGTACTCAGGTATGGGAGCAGCTCTCTTTCTAAGTCACAGGTGTAGGAAGAAGGCCTGGGTCTACTTTGCTGACTTTTATAGAAGCACCCATAGTCTCGGAGCCTGGTTTCCCTTTGTTACCACAAGCATACGTCTGCAAGTCTCCTGGCTGCTCCTAGCTGTCCAGCCTTGACCTTGGATTAAAGCTAAGGCACCTGACCTTTATAGGAACCAGACTGAGGCCTTATTGAAAAGTAAGCCAATATATATGTGACAGTTACTATTAAGTTTGCTTTGAGTAAGAGGGACCCCAAATAGCAGTGCTTAAATAGATAGCAGTTACTCTCTGTACAGTTCTCATGTTTCTACTTTCTTTTAGTCACTTGTCCACTGTTCCCAAAGTTTGTCCCTTTCCTCATGGTCCAGTCTGATTGCATCCACATCCATGTTCTCGCAGAAGACTGGAGAAAGGTCTGAAAAACCACTGGCAAAGGGCATGAACTACCCATCACTTTCACATACTCCCACTTACATCCCATTGGTCAGAACTGAATCACATGGTCACACCCGGCTGCAAGGGAGCCTGGGAAATGCAGTCTTTATCCAGGGGGCCATGTGCCCTACCAAACATGTATTATTTATGGAAAGAGGGGAAGAATAAAATTTGGGGTCCAACCAAACCCTGCCCCAGTTTTTGAAACACTTAGAGCTGTGCTCGGCTAAATGATAAGTCCTCCCCTGTTTTTGCTCATTGCATGCATGGACTTAGGATGGCATGAGTGTGGGTTTTCCTTTCAGTCTGGTTTGCTACCAGCACATGTCACTCCTGGTACTGTTTTCTAAATTGACCACCCAAAGAATTTGTGCCAGAAGAGATTCCTTTTACTGCCTTCTTGCAAGGGGGCTGGTGAGTATTTGATGGGTAGGTTCCTTGCTTATAAGTTGACGAAGTTAGTTCATGTTTCCTCGAAAGTCAGAAACCTTTCAGTGACTTACACAGCCACCTTTACATACCAGGGGGAGGCTGTGAAGGTGTAACCTTGGCATATCACACTGCAGAGATGACTGATCCCCTCAGCCTTTCATTCTTTTAAGAAGAAAGACATGTATGGTACCCAGACCCTCCTTCTTTTGTGTTCTGGGGCTTAAAGTCATGTGGTAATGAGTCATTTTTACCAGTATTTACCCAGGGTGGGCAAGTGCCCATTGTGGGAGAATACATATTGCACTTGACCTCGTGGAGTTTTCAGTAGTTGGGAAGACAGATATTAGACACACTATTACCCAAATCATTCTTTAATTATAATAATGTCTAGAATTAATCTCTCTTAGTAACTAAAGAGTCATTTTCAATACCTGCTTGCTTCTCACCTGCCACATCTGAGTAGGCACTAGGTCCTGAGACTTCTTTCTTGGGATGGCTCTGACATGATTTGTCCCTTTCATCTCTCACTATTGCTGGCCTACCCCTGGTCTTCGTGATCTCTTCTGACTGCTAGGTTCATGTGGAATTTGAGTGTGTGGGCTCTGGAGGGAGGCTGCCTCCCCCACCACTTACTGGTGTCCTGGTACCCTGGGTTTATTTGACCTCTGGGTCTCCATTTCCTCTTCTTTAAAGTGAAATGATAACACACAGACTGTATTTGTTTGCTAGAGCTTCTGGAACAAAATACCACAAAGCGGATGGCTTAAACAACAGAAACAGATTGTCTCTCAGTTCTGGAGGCCAGAAGTCTGAGATCGTGGTCTCAGTGGAGAAGGTTCCATCCAAAGACAATGAGAAAATTTGATTCTGGGAGTTAGGACTTGAACATACAACTTTTTGATGGATACAATTCAACCCTTAACATTGGCTCTATACCACTGAGTTCAAATGTGTTATATATGTAAAGCACATAGAATAGGGTGTGGCACAAAGAAGTTCCTCAGGATCAGGAACTATTGTTTTGAATTGTGACATCTTTCCAGCTGGTCCTCCAGCTCCAATTCCTGCTCTCCTGTGTAGCTGAAATGGTAGATCAGTCAATACAAATGTATCACATTATATCCCTGCTCAGACCCCAGTCCTTACCATGCCCTTCAAGCCTCTGTATAATCTGGCTCAAATTAACCCAACTCTTCTCCATCTCCCCACATTACATTTATAGCTTTATCATGTAATTTATCATCTGCTTTGCATGGCGCTTGGCTGTGAATGCTAGCAGCCTCCCAGGTGAGCTTCTTAGGGCCAGGACCATGATTACTCAATCTACTCTCCACTGTAGATCTCTTCACGTTCAGCTTAACTCTTGTGTCCATAACAGTGCCAGGGCTCCCCCCAGATTTTCTGCAGTGCTGACTGGTGCTCCGTGCTGCTGCTGCTGTGTGTGTGTGTATGAGAGAGAGAGAGAGAGAGAGAGCGCAATGAGTGAGTTTGTCTTTCTCACCATTTTGGAGGCTGGAAAGTCCAAGATCAAGTTGTTAGTCCTTGGGTTCCTGGTGAGAGCTCTCTTGCAGATTGCCTTCTAGCCATGTCCTCACATGGAGGTGAGGTCATCTCTCTTGTGTCTCATAAGGGCACTAATCTCATTCACGAGGACTCCACTCTTAGGGCCTAATTATCTCCCAAAGGCCCCACCTTTAAACAGCATCACAGTGGGGATTAGGGTTTTAACATAATAATTGTGGGGTTGGGGGTGGACAGAGACATCCAGTGCTTGGCATGTACCACATCTGCTTCTTATCTGGCAAAGTGACCTTTGTCACACTGGGCTCACCTCCTGGACTCTTTTCTCAACTCTGGACCCAGCTAGTTCCCCTCCTATCCTCTCCCAGAACATCCTTCTCCTCCAGCCAAAGTCTGAAGTTGTTTGTGGGTAGAGAGGAAGTTCACTGGCAAGAGTGGCAGATGTCTGGAAGAAGAGGAGCCTGAGGCTCCAGGAAGGCTGGTGGTGGCTGTGAGATGCTGCAGCTGCTGTCCTCCTAGTTTGCCACTCTGGTTCCACCTCCTTGAGTGCTATGTTCAGGCTCTATGTGTATTGTATTGTATTGTATTTTACCTCTTTCAGTGATGCCCTCGTCTTTTCTCAGGTATTTTGTGTCCTCATGCTCCTTGACCTATATCTAAACCTGTCTTGAGAAAGAAGACACTCTAAGATCTCCAGTCCTTAAGACAAACAGAAGTCACAGGATCCTACTTCTTAGTCTGGCTTCTGATGAGGGACTGGAAGGCTTTTTCCCTATGGAAGTGCGTGGGGGGAGAAGGCAGGAGTATAAGTAGAGGGAGTGTCTACCCTAGGCAGCAGCAAACCCTCCCTGGAGAAAGCACTTCCAGATCCAGCTCTCGGCACCTACCCTACTACTGCACTTCCAGGGATGTATTTCCTTTACTAGTGAGTCAGAAATGGCCCTTTGGGGTCAGCTCTGTAGAACTGTAAAGGGGCCAACAGTGTGCTCTGGGACCTGAAGGCATGTATCCAGATCAATAGGCTGGGCAGACGTAGGAAATAGGAATGTTGGGGATGCACATGCCCCCTACATGCAGGAGACACGCATCAGTGCAGACTGCAGGCTGACCAAGGGGTTGAATGGAAGGCAGTGATTAGTTCTGGTAGGGGATTCTGGGAAGACTACCTGGAGAAGGTGGCAGAGGGACCAACCATGGCTGGAAGAAGAGAGTGGATGGTCAGGAGTGGTCCAAGAAGGGAGAAAGTTATGTATTGGAACTAGAAACTAAGAGTCTTGGTAGAGAGACATGTTTGGGGATGGGGAGAAGAGTCCAAAAGTCCACATCAAGGAAAAATGATAATGAAGCTTCTCAACGAATTTCCTTTGCCTTCCAGATCTCATTTGCCTTCCCCATGAGTCCTGCCTATGCAGGGCTTCTCTAGCCCATACAGAACCTCTGTGCAAGTTAAAAAAAAGTGTCTTCTTCTGGGCTGACCCAGCCCTGCAGGAACACAGTTTGACCAGAAGATGGCGCCTCTTTGTGGCTTGGGAAAGCCAAGGCTGATGGCGTGGTCAGCCTAGAACTGACTGAACTTTAGATTCCCTCATGGCTTTCAGCAGGGCCTCTTTGCGCAGGGAAACCTGGTCTACACCCCTTTAGCCTCTTGGACCCTCTGGACACATCAGACCCTTTCTATAACTTTGTCAGGTGCCGTTCCTTCCACCTGTAAATTCCAACCCAACCCCCTCCCCCACAAACACTGCCAAAGATAGTGACACTGTCTGACTTTCTGAGGCACAGGGGATGATCTGTATTTTGAGTTTCTGCATGCAACACTGGGCTGGGCACTGCAGACCCACCAGCATATCCCAGACTGGTCCTGGCCACCCAACAGGGCACAGGAACGTCTATTGAGCGAGTAGGTGAATTGGGCCATATTCTTCAATGCATCTTCCTGTGTCGTCTCTATATTCTCTGCTACCAGAGAGGTGAGCTGGTTAAATACCATTAATTTCATTTCGTACAAACCAGACTGATGGTCACAGAGGGTCAGCAGCCTGCTGGAGGTCCCAATCTATCTCTGCACTCTTATTTCCTACAGGACCCCTACCCAACTTTCCTTGCAATGTGCTCCATCAAATCCAATTACTCCCTGCCTCTTGAAGAGGCTCTGTATTGCACTGCCAGTTCAAATACCATCTTCTCCATGGGGATACATGCAATCTCTGGGTTCTGAAGTCTGCTAGGCACCCGCTCAGTATTTGTACTATGCTTTGCCTGGTGGGCTTACGTCTCAGCTTTTCTGAAAGCTGAGAGTGCTCAGTTCTGGACGCCATTTGCTATTGTGTCTTTTGAACTGCTGGGACAGTGTCTTCTGGATAACAGGATGCAGAAAGGGTTAAGGCAGCTTATTTTGAGGTAGTTAAATCAGTGACTCTCAAACTTTTCACCCAAGACCCACAGAAACAAATGCATTTGGTATAATTATCCTGTGTATTTATATGTATACATTCTTTTTTGAAACTAACTTTTCCAAAACAGCATCTCCCCTGGTAATGCACAACACAATCTTTTTCTCTCTTTTTAAAAAAATTTATTTTTAAAAAAGATTTTATTTATTTATTTGAGAGAGAGAGAGAGAGAGGGAGGGGGTACAGGGGCTGGGGGGAAGAGCAGGGGAGAGGGAAAAGCAAACTTCCAGCTGAGCAGAGAGCCTGACAAGGGGCTCGATCCTAGGACCCTGGGATCATGACCTAAGTCAAAGACAGATGCTTAACTGACTGAGCCACCCAGGCGCGCCCTAATATTTTCTGTCCAATGCCATTGTGCTTTTATTTTTTTTTAAGATTTTTTTTTTTTTATTTATCTGACAGAGATCACAAGTAGGCAGAGAGGCAAGCAGAGAGAGAGGAGGAAGCAGGCTCCCTGCAGAGCAGAGAGCCCGATGTGGGGCTCGATCCCAGGACCCTGGGATCATGACCTGAGCCGAAGGCAGAGGCTTAACCCACTGAGCCACCCAGGTGCCCCGCCATTGTGCTTTTAAAACTGCTGGTTGTGACCTATTAAATTGAGTTCACAACCCACCAATGGATCATGAACCTCAGTTTGAAGACACTGATTGAAACTATCAAGAGGCAGGATTCCGAGAAAGCATTGGCCAGTGGGCTAACCTGAATTCTGTCCTTGGATAGGCATGGGAGGTAGTGGTGGAGGCTGAATTTAGTGAGGACGCATCTGGACCTGGAATCAGATTTGTTGCCCTTTTATGGCCATGGGCAAATGTCCTGACCTCTCATTCTGTTCCTTGTGTGGCACCCAGGACCCTCCTACTGCCTCCTGGAAGTCCCCCTTGATAACCAAAAATGGCAAGGCTCTTCCTCTCTACCTCTCCATGTCTATGTCACTCCTTCCACTATCCCAGCACTATTGTCCCTGTTTGTCCCCCAAGACAGAGGAGGGGAGAGAGTGTTTTGTCCATTCTTACACTCTAGGTGCTTGCAGCAACCCTGGCCTACAGGTACTCAGTGAATGTCGGCTAAAGAAATGGGTGAGTGAATAAAGAAATGGATGACTGTAGCATCAGGGTCCTGCTGAGTGGGGAGTCCCAGGGGTTGCCAGCTTAGATGCCCTCAAATCAAGATGTTGGCAGAGCTGGTTTCCTCTTGAGGCTCCAGGGTAGCATTGTTCCTTCCCTCTTCCAGCCCCTGGTGGCCGCTGGTGAGTTCCCTGCAGTGCAGCCATATCCCTCCTGTCTCTGACTCTGTGGTCACATGGCCCCTTCCTCTTCTGTATCAAATTGCCCCCTAGTTTCCCCCTAATGAGGATCCTTGTGATTATAGTTAGGGCCCACTCAGATTATCCAGGATAATCTTCCCATCTCAGCATCCTTAATCATATCTTCAAAGTCTTCTTGCCACATAAGGTGACATTCCTAGGTTCTGGGGTTAGAACCAGGATATCTCTGAGGATCATTCTTCTATCTACCATACCATGATTGAGCGGAGCAGATGGAGTTTTGAGCTAAGAGGAACCCCATTTTCTTCTGGCCTAATCTTCTTACTGTAGACACAGGAAAGGGAAGACTATATGGAGGAAACAACTTGCCTATGGTCATTGGCTGGTTAGGAGCAAGGCTAGGCTAGCATTTTGGGTTTTTGCCACTTCCATGACAGTTGCTGCTCTGAAGTATTCTGTGGTTCTGAGATTATATATATATATATATATATATATATATACATACATACACATATATATACACACACACAAACATACACCACACACACACATATGCATATATATATATATATATATATATATATATATATATATATTTTTTTTTTTTTTTTTTTTTTGGCAAGGTATTCTTGGCAGTGATATCTAAAATGCCAAAGATTATTTAGGGAGTTTTGGAGTTGAACTAATAGATGAAAAGCTGGTGTTACTTTCCACAGAGGTGATGCATCCTTAAAGTCTTGAGGATTTTTAAAGCCCCCGTGAGCTGCCCGTGACACCTTAAAATAAATGTAGGTACTCCTTCTTCTTAATCCCATTAATTATTCATGTCTTACTTTCCATTCAAACTACTCATATCCCAAGTACTCCATACATTTTTTTTCCTGGTTGTAATCATGCAATTCAATAAATCCAAAGAAAGTTACAGCTCTTGTGTTCAGAGGGTCCAATTCCTTTAGTTCTGCATAGGGGGGGACTAGGAGATTTAAACTTTTACTTCTAAATTGAACTCATGTCAGAAAGGAAATAGAAGAAGTAACTGAGGAAAAAGCATCAGGGAAGGTGTGATGGATCAGTTGGCCCCATGGGATCCCCAGCCCAATGTGACCCTGGATATATGTGAGGGAGAAGGGCCTTCCTAATGGTGTCTCTGAACACGCTCAGACATTCTGATCTACCCTTAAGAAACAAACATGGCTTCACCAATTTCTTTACAGGGAGTGAAAGAGGGAGAGAGAGAGAGGACTCTTTATACACCCTACATATATGTCTATATAAATGTACAGATATATGTATAGACACGTTTGTATGTGTGTGTGTTCTTGTACGACCCTCTTAGAATAATGCATTCCATAACTTTACCCTAAACAGCTCTGTGTAAAGTAGAACTTAATGCTTGGGTTTCCATCACTTTCCAAGGGGAATGATGTAAGTGGGAAGTCCATTATAATGTCCTGATGTGGGGAAGCACCTCTGTTTTCCTTTGTGGTTCTTGTTCTTAAGCTCATCTATTGACAAGGCAGATGAAGGCAGGCTATAACTCTTGGCACATGTCTGGATGGGACAGAGAACATCCTTACCAAGAGTTACGGGTTTGAAACACGTGTCTGGCTGTCCAGCTGATGAGGAAGATCTAAAATGTTTGGACTCCATTTCTGTAGAGAGCAGAACCAATCACACCCTTAAGGGTGCCATTATTCCTTTGTGCATCTCATGCAGCCCTGATCACTTTGAACATTTGTGGTGATTGTGCCCTTACCTTTTCTTTCTGCTAATTTAGAAGCTCCACATCTGACTTACATCTGTTTCTCCAATCTAAGGCCCTGGCATCCAGCACTCAACAAATATTTGTTGAGTACATGTTTTGGTTGAAATTTTTCTGTTTTGAGGTTTTTATGTTTTGTCTTTCACAGTAGTTTAACTTGGAGGCTTTCTGTAGCAGCAAATACTAAATAAATATCCATAAGAGCCAGTGTGACAAATCAACCTCGGTGAGGAGGTGGTGAAAGACAGCGGGGAGCACGGTGTCATGGGGCAACAGGCAGCCCTACTCAGCCTCAGCCTACGTGGACATTTGTGACTATGGACTCAGTATTTCTAGATCATCCCTTTTTTCCAAAATAAGCTGGGACATATGGATTTTAATATGAGACTGTCTGGCTGCATTGGGTCTGAGAACTTGCCTGTCCAGAGTTACTCTCTGACTAATGAAATGATCCATTCTGTGCATGGAATAGTCTAGTGAAACTGAACTAACGCTCTCTCTTTCTCTCTCTCTGCCTGTCCTTCTCCCCTTCAAAAATACTTCATTTTGTTCTAGGAATGTTAATTATTGAGTAATTTCCTTATGTTGTGCTACACTCATAAGTAGTTCTGGAATGACTTCATTTCTTGCGAAATCATCATTCAGGAGACTCAAGTGAAATAAAATTAGAAATAACATATCGCTTTGCTGTTACCTCAGTCAAATTTGCTGAATATTACTCTCTTTCTAGATGGATAGGTGGATTCTGCGCAGGACCCAAAGATGAGTGAAAGCGTCATTCTCATCCTCTAGAACTAATGTTGCCTCAGACTCAGGGAAAAAGGCCCTGCCCTAGTCCTGTGCCTAGGACAGTGCTGCTTAGACTTCAAGTGTGCACAGAACGCCCAGGAAATCTTGTTAAAGGGCTCATTCTGATTCACGAGGTCTGGGCTGAGGCCGGAGATTTTGCATTTCTAATAACCTCCAGAATGAGGCTGATGTTACTGGGTTGAGTTACATTTTGAGTAAGAAAGCTTAGAGACTCTGATCTGGCCTGGTATTCCTCCTCACAAGGTCAAGAATCTTGTGGAGTCCAGGGGTAGTGCCTATGGGGAGACCATGCCTTCTACCTTCTTGGCCATATTCTGAGTGCTGGGACCCTGAGGTTTCCTCTTGAGTGGCTCCAAGCCCTCATTCAGGACCTGCATGATTTTCTTTTCTAGATCGTCCTCCCAAGGGTAGGCTGTACCACTCACCCTCAGGCCTGAGCATTAACTGAGGTGTTTATGGGAGGTGCAGAAGGGACTTGATGTGAGGCCTGAGGTGTCCACGTCATGCACACAAGGTCTAGCAGTCTGTTTTCCAAGCCCTCCAGGGGATTCTTCCACACATCCACTACTCTAGATGATGCAGGTCCAGAAGTAAAAACAAGCTGCTTGGAAATCCTACAACGTAATATGAGATCAGCAATCCTAAGACAGTATCATTCCTCTGGCAACATTAAGAGGAAACTTCCTCTGTCTTTTCCTGTTAACTGTACCACTGGCTTTGGACTGTGGACAAAATCATTCCCTTCTCTGAGCTTCCAAGTTTTTACCTGCAAAATAAGAGCTGGACTATAAATTCTTAAAGGGTTTCTGGGTCTAATTTTAGGATTTAGATCTTCCAGATCTAAAAGGCAGTGTATCTGAAAATATTTTCCTTAAAATCTGTGAAATAGCTTCAGTTTTTTTTTTTTTAAAGATTTTATTTATTTATTTGACAGACAGAGATCACAAGCAGGCAGAGAGGCAGGCAGAGAGGCAGGCAGAGAGAGAGGAGGAAGCAGGCTCCCTGCCGAGCAGAGAGCCCGATGTGGGACTTGATCCCAGGACCCTGAGATCATGACCTGAGCCAAAGGAAGTGGCTTAACCCACTGAGCCACCCAGGCGCCCCTAGCTTCAGTTTTTATTCACATTCCAGTGTCACTGATTAATTTTGTAAACCTTTCTCTTTTAAAATATATCTACTCCTGAGTGAAATGAAGGGCAAAGAGCTTCCCAGGATAATTACTCTCTAGCAGGACACCTTAAACTTGTTCTTGTTAGAAATGCAGATTCTGGTTCCAGAAATCTGGGGTAGAGCCTGAGATTCTGCATTTACAGCAAGCCCTCCAGGTGATGTCCATGCTCCTGTTTGAGGGGGAGGGCACACTTCAGTAACAAGTTTCTGTAGTGTCAGTAAGTTCATTCTGAACTTCCTTCTGAAGACCTGGGATTAGTCTGAAAGAGAAATGGTGCATTATCAAGGCAGGGAATAGAGGGAGAGTAGCACAAAAGCCTGCACAAAAGCCTGCCATTTGGTAGGTAATGTAATCAATGAACTGTAACTAGTTATAAACTAGAGAGAATGTGCCCCATTAAAGGGGGTGGATACTACTCAGCTCTAGCTGATTGGTCCCATGGAGCAGTGTGACCCAATGTGGCCAGATTTTCCAACTTTTTAAGAGGGTCACCAACTGAGTTCCATGCAGTATTTTGATTTTCAGATCCCATCAATTAGCTTACATTAAACTAACCAACTAAACCTCAAGTATTGAACTGACATCATGTAAGCCAAACAAAACTAGTATGAAGACCAAATGGTCTGTGAAAAGATAAATTCAAGGAGGGAAAGAAGTCCACCTTGGGCTTTGGGGTTGGGGGGAAAGTAGGGAAGGAACATCAGACAGTCAGAAGCCTGCCTGGGTCTAATCAGTGCAGAAGAAGGGGAGAAAAAGGTGAATGGTTGAAAAAAAAAGGAAGTGAGAGAACTCAGAACAATTTGACTACGTTCAAAGATAAACCTACTTAAAAAAAAAAAAAAGATACACCTACTTTTTCTATCTCTTCTTCTTAGAGTTGCTGCAGAATTTCTCCCCCTGGAAATTGGGGTAGGGAAAAATTAATGGAAAGGGGCTCATGGCTGAATCTGAATCATGAGTGATGTGTTTCAACTCCAATGTAGGTAGGGGCCCCAAACCTCTCCCACCCCCCTAGAAGCGATGCTGCGCAGTGAGCTCGCTGCTTCACTGGGGAGGCTCCATGACCACAGGTTGTCCAAGTCCTTGTGGGTAGATTTTTGGATGGGAAGATTCCAGAGGACATTCCCAAAGGAGACTTGGACACAATAAGTTGGAGAGACATCATCTGGTTCAAATTCTCATTTTGTCACATCTCACATCTCACTGAAGGCACAGACTAAAACCAAATCTTTCAAACTAAAGTTTCAGTGCCCTTTTCAACTTTGCCTCTGGGTTATTGAGAAGACTAAATGTGAACACATGTGAAAAGTGCTTTCTTTGTAAGCCATAAAGCATTGCAAATATGTTAGTGATTGTTGGGAGGAAGCAGAAAGCCAGTTAAGCCTGAGTTAGCATCCTTTGCTCTTACTAGCTTTGTAAACAGTCAAGTGATTTAACTTTTCCAAACTCATCTCCCCACCTGTAAAATGGGAACAGGTAAAGCCTATCTCATAGATGTCAGATTAGTAGCTGTAAAGCACCCACTGTTTTGTCTGATACAAAATAGTTGCTGCACAATTAATAGTAGCTAATATAATTAATAAGGGATTTGAATATATTCGGAATGATTATTATATTACTATAATAGAATTAATATAAAATATTATATTTATATTATATTATTATATTATAATAATATAATACAATATATTAATAATATAATAATATATATTATATCTATAATATAATAATATTAATAATAAGATATATATTATATATATTAGATATATAAAAAATATATAATAGATATATTATATCTATAATATATATTATATATAAGATATTAGATATTATATTATATATTATAATATTATTATAGTATTACAGATATTATTATATTATAGATATAATATATCTATTATATATATTTATATAATAATATCTAATATCT
>NC_081559.1:102184575-102311292 GCF_022355385.1 Mustela nigripes
GGGGCCTCCAGGCTCATTATGTCAACTGTACCCTATGTGTAGTTTTCCCTATAATGAGTCTCCAATTAGAAAAGGTGGTATGAGGGGCGCCTGGGTGGCTCAGTGGGTTAAGCCGCTGCCTTCGGCTCAGGTCATGATCTCAGGGTCCTGGGATCGAGTCCCACATCGGGCTCTCTGCTCAGCAGGGAGCCTGCTTCCTCCTCTCTCTCTGCCTGCCTCTCTGCCTACTTGTGATCTCTGTCTGTCAAATAAATAAATAAAATCTTAAAAAATAATAATAATAAAATTAAAAAAAAAAAAAAAAAGAAAAGGTGGTATGAAATCTGTCCCCAGTTTCAGCTATAGTGATTGGTACCCCTACCTTGCCATGAAGGCATTCAAGTTAGGACCTGGCCAGGCTTGTTATGTGGGACAGAATCTTCCAAGACTACAGACCTATATGCCTTATGAATACGGGTATAAACATCCTTAAAATATTAGCAAACAGAATTCAGCAATACATACAAAGAATTATATGTCATGACCAACTGGGGTTTCTTCCAAGGAAGCAAAGCTAGTTCAATATTTGAAAAGTAATCAGTGTAATCTGCCACAATAAAAAGCTAAAGAAGAAAAATCACATAATCACTGATATCAATGCATAATCAATGCAAAAAACAAACAAACAAAAAAAGCATATGACAAATGTCTACACCCAGTCATGATACAAACTATCAGAAAAATAGGAATAGAGGGAGACTATCTCAAATTTATAAAGCAAATCTATAAAAAATCCACAGCTAACATTATATTTAATGGTGAAAGACTAAATGCCTTCTCCTTAAGTTGAGGAACAAGGCAAGGATATCTACCTAATCACTTTTTTTTTTCTCTCATCACTCTTATTCTGCACAATCCTGGAAGTTCTAGCCAGTGCAGTAAGACCAAAAAAAAAAAGAAATAAAAGACACATACATTGGAAATAAAACTGTATGTGTTTGCAGATGACATGATTATCTATAGAGAAAATCCAAAGGAATGTACAAGAAAAAAAATTTTTAGAATAGGTGAGCTCAGGAAAGTCACAGATGCAAGATAAACATATAAAAACCAAGTGTATTTCTATATATTAGCAATGAACACATGAACACAATTAAAATTACTATACCATCTGCAATCACTCAAAAACAAATTAGCATAAATCTAACAAAATATGTACAGGACTTATATGCTAAAAAATACAAACTACTGATCAAATACATTAAAGAAGATCAAAATAAAAGCTAAAACATATGGAGTTCATATATCAGAAGACCCAAGAGTAAATATATCCATTCTCCCCACACTGATATACAAATGTAATCGAATTCCTATCAAAATCATAGGTTTTTTTGTAGACATAGACATTATTGCAAAATTCATATGGAAAAATAAAGGAACTAGAATAGCTAGCACAATTTTGAAAAAGAGGAATAAAGTTGGAGGAATCTGTTTATCCAATTTTAAGATCTAATACATAGCTCTAGTAATCAACTCTGTGGTACTAATGGAGGAATAGATGCATTTATCACTAGAACACAGAGAAAACCCAGTAAAAGACCCCATAAATATGCCCAACAGATTACTGATAAATGTGAAAAGCAGTTCAATAGGGGAAAAGATTATCTTTCCAACATGGTGCTGAAGCAATTAGACAGCAGGAGGAAAAAAAAAGAAAAGAACCTCAGGTGGGTGAGGGGGATAAGTTAAGGGGTGCATTTGCTGTGATGAGCACTAGGTGTTGTATGTAAGTGATCAATCACTAAATTCTACATCTGAAACTAGTATCACACTGTATATTAGCTGGAATTTAAATAAAAACTTGAAAAAAAAGAACCTCAACCCAAATCTTAAACACTATATATAAAATTTATGTTTTTAGTATTATTTGCATTTATGAAATATAAAACTATAAAACTTTAAAAAATAGAAAATTTTAAAAATGGAAAATCTTCAGGATATAGAATTAGGTAAGGTGTTATTAGATGCCAGAAGTCCAATCCATAAAAGGAAAAATGGGTAAGGTGGGTTTCAGTCAAAATAAAAAAACTTATGCTCTATGAAAGACTCTGGAAAAGGATGAAAAGATAAGCTAAAAACAGTGAGAAAATATTTGCCAACCACATATCCAACAAAGGACTAGTACCCAGAATACATGAAGAACTCTCAAAACTCAACACTGAAAAAACACAATTAAAACATATACAAAGAGGGGCGCCTGGGTGGCTCAGTCACTGGGGATCTGCCTTCAGCTCAGGTCATGATCCCAGGGACTTGGGATACAGCCCCGCATCAGGCTCCCTGCTTAGTGGGTAGCCTGGTCTCCCTCTACCACTCCCCCTGCTTGCGTTCCCTCTCTTGCCGTGTCTAAATCTTTTTTTTTTTTTTTAAAGATTTTATTTATTTACTTGAGAGAGAGATAGTGAGAGAGAGCATGAACGAGGAGAAGGTCAGAGAGAGAAGCAGACTCCCCATGGAGCTGGGAGTCCGATGCGGGACTCGATCCCGGGACTCCAGGATCATGACCTGAGCCGAAGGCAGTCGTCTAACCAACTGAGCCACCCAGGCATCCCCGTGTCTAAATCTTAATAAATAAAAATAAAACATGTACAAAGACACAAAGAGACATTTCACAGAAGAGATACACAGATGGCAAATATGCACATGAAAATATATTCAAAACGATTAGCCATTAGGAAATGAAAATTAAAATCACAATGAGATACTGTTACAAATCTATCAAAATACCTAAAATAAAAAAGAGTGTTAACACCAAAGGCTGGCAAGGATGTGGGAAAACTGAATCTCTCATTTGTTGCTAGTAAGGATGTAAAATGATGCAGCCACAATGGCAGCTTCTTACAAAACCAAACATGAAGTGGCAATATGGCCCAGAATTGCACTCCTGGACATTTATCTCAGAAAAATGAAAATATTTTCACACAAAAATTTGTACATAAGTGACTAGTGGCAGCTTTACTGGTAATGACCAAAAATGGAAACAATACAGATGCCCTTCAGCAGATGATTGTTAAACTAGTTCATCCATATAATAGAATATTACTTAGCAATAAAAAGGAACAAACTTATAGAATGCCCTCAAATGTAAGCACTATCAGGTTAAAACAAACATATCTCAAACATGAACATCAGAGTAACAACAAACCAAAAACCTACAACACATACACACAAAAAAATAAAGAGAAAGGAAACCAAATTTAACACTAAAGGAAACCATCACACCGCAAGGGAAGAGCTCAAGAGAAAAAGAAAGGCACAGAGAAGAACGTCAAAAATAACCAAAAAAACAACAAAAATAGCAATTAGTACATAGGTATCAATAATTACTTTAAATGTAAATGGATTAAATGCACCAATCAAGACAGAGTGACTGGGTTAAAAAACAACAACAACAACAACTGGACCTATCTATATGTGACCTACAAGAAACTCACTTTGGTTCTAAAGACACACAGAATGAAAGTGAAAAAATAGAAAAAGCTATTCCACGCAAATGGAAATGAAAAGAAAGCTGGAGTAACAATATATGTATCAGACAAAAGAACTTAACACAAAGACTGTAACAAAAGACAAAGAGGAATATTACATAATGATGAAAGGGTCAATCCAACAGGAGGATGTAACATTCATAAGTATTTATGCACCCAACATAGGAGAACCTAAACATATAAAGCAAATATTAACAGACATAAAGGGAAAAATTTACAATAATATCATAACAGTAGGAGACTTTAATATCCCAATTACACTAATGAATATATCATCCAGAGAGAAAACTTAGTAAGGAAACACTGGCCTTAAACAACACATTAGGCCAGATGGACTAAATAGATATATATAGAACATTTTCATCCAAATGCAAAATATACATTCTCCTCAAGTGTATATGAAACATTCTCCAGGGCAGATCACATGTTGGCCCAAAAAACAAGTCTCCAAAATTCAAGACTAAAATCATATCAAGAATTTTTTCTGACCACAACAGTATGAAACTAGAAATCAATCACAAGAAGAAAAGTGGAAAAAAACACAAACACACGCAGACTAAATAACTAATGGGTCAAAGAAATCAAAAGGAAATCAGAAAATATCTGAAACACATGAAAATGGAAACACAACTTTCCAAAATCTATGGGAGGCAGCAAAGAAGTTCTAAAAGGGAATTTCACAGCAATACAGGCCTATCTCCAGAAACCAGAAAAATCACAAATGAATGGTCTAACTTTAAACCTAAAGGAACTAGATAGAAAAAGAACAAAGCCCAAATTTAGTAGAACCTAATAAAGACCAGAGCAAAAATAATTAGCAATAAGAAAACAAAAGACCAACAATACTAAAAGCTGGCTATTTGAAAAAATAAAATCAAACTTTTAGCTAGACTAACTCTTCAAAAACTCAACAAAACAAAAACAGAGAGGATCCAAATAAATTCAGAAATGAAAGAAGACTTAAAATTGACACCACTGAAATACAAAGGATCAAAGAGAATACTTTGAACAAACTGGAAAACCTAGAAGAAATGGATAAATTCCTAGAAACACACAACCTTCCAAGACTGAATCATGAAGAAATAGAAAATGAATAGACAGGGGCACCTGGGTGACTCAGTGGGTTAAGCCTCTGCCTTCAGCTCAGGTCATAATTTCAGGGTCCTGGGATCGAGTCCCACATCAGGCTCTCTGCTCAGCGGGGAGCCTGCTTCCCCTCTCTCTCTGCCTGCCTCTCTATCTACTTGTGATCTCTCTTTCTCTGTCAAATAAATATATAAAAATATTTTTAAAAAATGTGAATAGACTGATTACAAGTAATGAAATTAAACCGTAATTTTAAAACTCCCAAAAAACAAATGTCCAGGGACAGATGGCTTCAGAGATGAATCCTACCAAACATTTAAAGAGTTAGTACCCATCCTTCTCAAATTATCCTAAAAAAACTGAAAGGACAGAATACTTCCAAAATCATTTTACAAAGTCAGCACCACCCTGATACTAAAACCAGACAGATACCACCAAAAAAGAAAATTACAAGCCAATATTCCTGATGAACACACATGCAAAAATCCCAAACAAAGTATTAACAAACCCAATTCAACAATACATTAAAAGACCAGATGCCACAATCAAGTGGGATTTATTCCAGGCATCCAACTATAGTTTAACATCCACAAATCAATGTGATAAACCAAATTAACAAACTGAAGGATAAAAATAATGATCATCTTGATAGATGCTGAAAAAGCATTTAACAAAATTCAACATGTTTATTTTTTTTTTTAAAGATTTTATTTATTTGTCAGAGAGAAAGCGAGCGAGATCGAGCACAGGCAGACAGAGTGGAAGGCAGAGTCAGAGGGAGAAGCAGGCTCCCTGCGGAGCAAGGAGCCCGATGTGGGACTCGATCCCAGGACGCTGGGATCATGACCTGAGCCGAAGGCAGCTGCTTAACCAACTGAGCCACCCAGGCGTCCAACCAACTGAGCCACCCAGGCGTCCCAATTCAACATGTTTAAAACAAAAACTCTCAATGAAGAGAGCAGACAGTAAAGACCATATACGACAAACCCACTGCTAACATCATATTCAATAATGAAAAGCCTTCCCCCATTAAACAATTTATCACAATACTACATCTATAATAATCAAAGTGATGATGCTTGTAGACATTATCATATGAATATTTTTCATGAAAACTACTATAAAAACAAGCACTTACTTGATTTTTTCCCCCCAACTGCTTGGACATTATAATGGCCAAATTTATTTAACCAGTAATAAAGTTGCAAAAGCTTTTTTTTTTAATACTTTTTAAAATACTATCCTTTTTTTTAAAGATTTTGTTTATTTATTTGAGAGAGAAAGTGAGAGAAAGCATGAAAAGGGAGAAGGTTACAGGGATAAGCAGACTCCCCACGGAGCTGGAAGCCCAACGTGGGACTCAATCCCAGGATTCTGGGTTAACGACCTGATCCAAAAGCAGTCATTTAACCAACTGAGCCACCCAGGCACCTGCAAAAGCTTTAACCTTTTAAAATCACACAGATTTCCTTAGCATAGGATAATATAAGGGATTCTTGATGATGGAAAGTTTCTTTATCTTAAATATTTCGATGTTAATA
This sequence comes from Mustela nigripes, assembly GCF_022355385.1. Classification (NCBI taxonomy): domain Eukaryota; kingdom Metazoa; phylum Chordata; class Mammalia; order Carnivora; family Mustelidae; genus Mustela; species Mustela nigripes. The sequence goes on from NC_081559.1 coordinate 102,190,730, forward strand.
TACTGATTATGGTACGTATTATAGTTTTGCAAGATGTTACCACTGGGAAAAATGTGAAAAGGATATAAGAGATCTATGTATTCTTAAAAACTTCACGTGAACTTACAATTGCCTCAAAATAAAAATTAGGGTGCTGGGTTGTTTTGTTTTGTTCTTGTTGTTGTCATTTTTTAGTGCATCATGTCAAAAATAAAGTTTTTTAAATGGCATTGTCAGGGCGCCTGGGTGGCTCAGTCATTAAGCGGCTGCCTTCGGCTTGGCTCACCTAACAACCTAGTTTCAAAGCATTTTACCAAGGGTCTGTCATGTGCAACCAGAAGCCAGGGAAACAGGCAAAATGAAAACAGATTTAGAAGGGTTTATACTTCTAATGAGGTTGAGTAAGAACTAGAGTAACCGACTGTAGTTATCAAGATATCTTCCTAAGGTGCTTCCTTATTCCTGTCCATAACTGTATTTCCAAACAGGATACAGGAGTCGTCTCAGCAGTGTTTATCTTTACTTATGTTTAAGTAAGTCTTCAGGAAGTCTTCTTTCAGGGTGCCTGGGTGGCCCAGTGGGTTAAGCATCTGCTCTTGGCTCAGATCATGATCTCAGGGTCCTGGGATGAACCCCACATTGGGCTCCTTGCTCAGAGGAGTGTCTGCTTCCCCCTCTCCCTCTCCCTGCTTCTCCCCCTGGTTGTGCTGTCAAATACATAAAATCTTTTTAAAAAGAGGCCTTCTCACCTTCCAGCATAGGACACTTCCCCCAAGCGTCCCTGCTCCCCTGCTCCCAATCCCTGGTCTCTAAGTCTCACCTCAGCCCAAACCACAACCCCACCATGTCAGCCATGTCAGCCGGATAGAAACAGTACTTGGGAAAGGAGCGAATCATACACACATAGATCACACATACACACACACTTCTCTCACACCCAGCTTGCTACAATTCCTCTGAATCTAAACACCCAAAAGAACAAGAGAATGGCAGATGGGAGGGGCTGGTTAAGAGTCACAGCTGCCAGGGGCGCCTGGTTGGTTTAGTGGGTTAAAGTCTCCACCTTCACGGGTGCCTGGGTGGTTCAGTGGGTTGGGCCGCTGCATTCGGCTCAGGTCATGATCTCAGGGTCCTGGGATGGAGTCCCCCATCGGGCTCTCTGCTCAGCAGGGAGCCTGCTTCCTCCTCTCTCTCTGCCTGCCTCTCTGCCTACTTGTGATCTCTCTCTGTCAAATAAATAAATAAAATCTTAAAAAAAAAAAAAAAAAGTCTCCACCTTCAGCTTGGGTCATGATCTCAGAGTCCTGATATCAAACCCTGCATCTGCATCCAGCTCTCGGCTCAACGGGAAGCCTGCTCCCTCCTCTTTCTCTGCCTGCCTCTCTGCCTACTTGTAATCTCTGTCAAATAAATAAACAAAATCTTAAAAAAAAAAAAGAGTCGCAGCTGCCAGAAAAGGAATTATACCATCAGAAAAGTTAAAGAGACAGAGGAATAGAAAAGAATGGGGAGGGGGAGCCAATGCTGCATTCTTATCCCTATTCAGCTCTTAACTCCCTCCACCTTCACAAAACAAACGCCCCCAACTCTGCTTACCTCCTATCCCAGAAGCATTTCCCAAGTGCTTCCTTCCCTTTAAACACACTAATACCCTCCCACCTTCAAGAAGTGAAAATAAATACCAAAGGGATAGAATTCAGCATTTGTGAGTACTCTAGCCCTTGCCTTCTAGGAAAGCTTTACTGTAACTGTAGTACATTTTTTTAATGATTAGGCTTTTAGAAATTAGAGGTTTAGTTCATACCAAGAAACCCAATATTAAAAAACTACTATTCACACCCACTAAGTAAGAACAGCTTTCACCTGTTAATATATGCTGCCCATCTGGCTTTACACTGAGACCCAGCAAGTGTAGCCTAGGAGTAGTCGAAATTGGCACCCCAAGGATGCAAGGGCAGGTTACAGCAATGACAAGAGCCTTTCTACTAAAGGGGAGAGCCAAGTAGGTGCATTAGGTGGCTTATCAGGTTCCCCATCTTCCCTAAATAATTGTGTTCTGTTCCCAGCTAGGAGTGATACAAAGAGATTACATGGTCCTTGCATCAGAATTCATCTACTTTACCACAGTCTATAGTTGCACATTCAGTTCCATAAACTTAAGTTTCCAAGGTCATGGCTAAGAAGAATAACATTTCATAGAGAGCCAAGGACTCCGTTCATCACCTGCCATTTGCTCAGTGCCTAAGAAGTTCCTGGCACTTGGGAGATAGAAGCGCAGACCAATACAAGATGATCCCTATTTTCCCTGGCTTATGTAGGGGAGAAAAATCAGACAGAAGAATAAATAAAAATGATTGTAAGTAAAATTATTATGAAGTGTGCTAGTTTTTAGCAAGGATATAAATATAGCTGAGGGGCATCTAGGTGACTCAGTGGGTTAAAGCCTCTGCCTTCCGCTTGGGTCATTATCTCATGGTCCTGGGATCAAGCCTGTATTGGGCTCTCTGCTCAGCAGGGAACCTGCTTCCTCCTCTCTCTCTGCCTGCCTCTCTGCCTACTTGTGATCTCTGTCTATCAAATAAAGAAATAAAATCATTTTTTTAAAGAGCTGCATTTTCTGGGGATATGAAGAGCAATTACCTTTCCAATGCTATCGAAATACAGAATTAAAAATTCATACAACTTATTGACCCCCAAATATTCTCTAAAATTTACTATAAAAAATTAAATCTCAGATGCTGGCTTGTTATCTCTTTATTTTAAAAGCTAAGTGCCAATTGCCTAGGAAACAGTAAATGGAGGCCTTAAGGCAGCATTTTCTTAAGTGGAAATCACAAAAAATGGGTCCCTGAGGAATGAGGAAAGAAAGCAGGACACAGGCTAAAGAGCACATCTTCAGTTATTTCAAAACCTGGCCTAGAGTGGGCCCTGGAGCAAGGAAAACCACTTAGCACCATGCTCCATGGGACCCACAATCCTTACCAGTTAAATATTTCAGTTCCATTAACCAACTTTTGTGGACTCACTTGCTCACAAAACTACCATGTAGAAATTTGGTTTTTTGTCGTTGTTGTTTGTTTGTTTGTTTGTTTGGGGGGAAAGTGGAGTATATTCCAAACAAGCAAGCAACAAATCAACCTCACTTAAACCCAGCTTTGTAACCACCAGAAAATTCTCATCAACTTTAAATTCTGCCCATCACCTGTGCTGCTCCTTTCTGTTCCCACCAGGAGCATCAGCCTCTACAACTCTGCAGCTGTGCTTCCCCTGGATCTCACCCTCCTCTGCTTAAAAGCCTCTGGTTTCCCATCTCAAAATAAAAGTCCCAATCCCTATAGTTCCTATAAAGGCCAAGCTCTGCATCATCTAGCCAGTCTGACACTTCTTTAACTCTCCAGTCTCATCTCTTTCTACTCTTTCCCTCCACTCTCTGCTCACAACTTTACACTTGTTTTCTACCTGGAATGCTCCTTCCGCTCACTGAGGGCCTTTCTCAAATGTTACCCTCCCCCTCCCACGTAAAACTGCAAACTTCCAACTCCCTAACCCTCTAACAAATTTTCTACTTATTTTATTAACTATCATCTCCAATATAAGTAGCAGGAATGCAGGAATTTATCTGTTTCCTACTCTGCTGTATCAATGTCAAAACTAGTCCCAGTTAGGTAGCTAAGAGTTCAGTAAACATTTATGAATGAACAGAACAAACATTTGCTGGGTACCGGGTCCAAGGCAAGTTTGTTAAAGACAAATAAGACAAATAAGACACTGGCATTGCCTTTCATGCACCAGGTGGAGGAAATGTACCACAATAAAATGCGCAGTGTAGGACTGCAAACTTAAGATTACTAGGTCACAAAACGGGCCAAAGGCTCAGAGAAGAGGCCTCGGCTTCGCTTTTCCGGGAACCAGTCCAGCATCCCACCACCGCGCGGCTGTCCACCGACCGGACCAGCAAGGTCTCCTCTAGAACCCCGCGACGGGCGGAGCCCACTCGTCCTCCCCAGGCCTGAGAAGTTACTTGCGCCTGAGGCGCAACTTCCGGGTTCCTCACTCCAGACACAAGACTGAACAAATTTAGAAGTCTCTACTCTTTAGCCGCCGCCCCGTCCCCTCTACCGCTGCAGTCCACTCCCCACAGCCGCCGAGCTCTGACTCCCACAGGCACGCCTGCCCGCCGCGGGCCCCACCTGTACCCGGCGTCCCCTTCGGTCTCTCACTGCGCGTGTGCGAGCAAACCCACGTGGGCTCGGGCGGGTTTGGCGGCGCTGCAGCGGCTGGACACGCCCCGCAGCTTAGAGCTGGCTTTTGATTGGCTGCCCGTCGCTGGCCTGGCAGGGGTTGGAGCCGCCTGCGGCTGCGCCTCTAAAGGCGCTGCGAGTCGAGTCGTGTGCTACTGTTTCCTGCTCTTCGCCGCCTCCGCGGGCTCGCCGGTTTTCTCCAGACACCTCCAGCATGTCTCAGGTATAAAGCGTACCTCTCCTGGCTGCAGAGGTATGGCGAGGCTGCAGGCTTGGGGGGGGGGGGGTATCTCCCAGCCAGAACTCCGCAGGGTCTTTCCCTTTGCGGCCCCGCTGTGCCTCCTGGACTCGTGCCCAGCTCTGACTCTTTGCACAAAGCCTTGTGAGCGGACACTGCTACCCACCCGCAACTGCTAGAAAGTGGGGTGTACTGCGCGATGAAGCGGGAACGGGGGGGGGGGGGGACAGAGGCTAGGGTAGAGGGTTTCGTGGATGGAAGAAGCAGAGACCGGGCTTCCCATCCGGAAGGTCAGGGCAGGAGTAGGGACGCCATGCAGAATGGGGAAGCGAGGAAGCCGTCGCTGACAACTTAAGAGGTCAGGGGACATAGGGGCTGAGTGTCCAACGTACGGGAAGAGGATGGCTTGGGGGGAGGTGACCCAGAGGCCATTTCCCTCCTTCGAATGTAGCCGCTTTGCGGAAACTGAACTGAGTGGGATGACCTCTGACTCCTTTCACCTCTCTCCAATCAGAACACTGAAATAGAGGTCGGTGCTGAATGGCCAGTCCCAGAGGGCGGGTGGGGGTGGAGGGTCCAACAAACACTACTGGCCACACCTCCGCACTCAAACCCTATCTCCCTCTCACCAGTTGCAAACACGCTGGCTCTATCCACAAGTCCCGGCTCTACTGGGACGCCGGCCTGACCCAGGGATGGTCAGGCTGTTGACCACGCTTTTTTGGTGACTTGTATGCCTACTGCAGGCACTCCCAGCATGCCTCCTTCACCGCTGTGTTTCCAGCACCTGGCTCCTGGTATGGTGACAGGTCCAGTATGTAGCTGTCCATCGAACCAGTGAACGCCTATGCTTCCCTCCTTGTTTTGCTGAATTTTTCTGGCTGGCCTGTTGGGGAGCTGAGAAAACAAACTGTTTTTCCTCCCAGGCATCCCAGGAGTGCTGCTTTTCCAACCTGTGTCTCCCCATTACTGAGCTCTATTTAGGCCTCTTTCCCTCATGCTTAGGCTGAGTTTGACAAAGCTGCGGAGGACGTTAAGCACCTGAAGACCAAGCCAACAGATGATGAGATGTTGTTCATCTATGGCCACTACAAACAAGTAACTGTGGGTGACGTAAACACAGGTATGGGGCTCCTGGGTCACTCAGTCAATTAAGCATCTGCCTTCAGCTCAGGTCATGATCCCAGGACCCTCTGATCCCAGAAGGGTCCTGGGATCAAGTCCCATGTCAGGCTCCCTGCTGCTTCTCTCTCTCCCTCTGGCATTCCCCTCGCTTATGTTCCCTGGGTCTTTCTATCTCTCTGTCAGATAAATAAGTTAAATCTTCAGGAAAAAAATGAAAAAGCACAGGTATGCTGAGATGAGCTTGGGAAGGCCCTACTCATCAAGGCAGGCTCAGAAGCCTTGATGGGTGCTGGAACTCTTAATCTATGGGAACTGCACAGTCAAAACCACCCAAAATCTTACTCTTCAGATGGAACATGGTAATAGCTCCTGGGGGTCCCATCCCCACCAGGCTAAGATCATGCCCCTGAATGGGGCTCACAGACCCTGCACTGTTCTTGGTGGCTCAGGTAGCAGAATTCAAATCCTAGTTTTTGGAAGTACTTTACTGGTTATCACTAAAATTTTCCATCTTTGGAAGCAGAGACCCCAGCCTGGAAGAGACTTAGTCCAAGCTCTCAGCTCAGTAGTAGCTTTGTTGAATCATACTACTTCCACCCCAGACCAGCAGAACCAAAGTCAGAGCCCTTGGCAGCCAGGCCAAGCCTGATAACAGGGGCAGAGAAGCAGCTAGCTTCCTGTGGCCGGTCAGAAGCATTTTTGCTAACAACGGTTCCTGCTAACCGTTTCTTCCCTGTTGAAAAAAATCTTGGTATAGCTTTGAGGTAGTAGTTTAGACTACGGTATTTTGGATACAGTCTTTCTGGCTTAGGACTGTTTTTATTCTGCCCCTGAGTCCCTGAAACTCGGATGTATACTGAGGCAACAGCACAATGCAATCTAGGCAGGGACTCAGAAGCAATGTCCATGGCTGCACAGAAAGAGGTCACCCCCTCCTCTGTTCAGGAGGATGAGCATGGCCAATTCCACTGAGCTTGGGGTGGGCAGTGGAGCAGGTAGGTGGCTGCCAGCCATCTGGAAGCAGGAAATGGTGCCCAGCGCAGTGCCAAATCAAAGTTCCCAGGAAGGGCTTAGCTGAGAGAAGTCTTGGGGCAAAGGTGAGTTCTGCGCTGGATTTATAAACCTTATATCCTCCCATGGCAGGAAAGGAAAGAGGAAGTGGGGGTGACCAGAGGGACTGACATCCTTTTCTGCCAAACAGGATTTTCCCAGACCCTGGTCTCTGCCCTGCTTTTACATGAGTATGTAGACTGGCTTGGGAATCTGTCACTTCCTGAGTAGGGAGGTGTCCGTTCAATCTAGGGCTGCGCTGTCCCACAGATCGTCACTATTAGCCACATTGAGTTTGAAATTGAAAATAATTAAATAAAATCCAGAGCTCAGTCCTCCATCACACAAGCCACCTCTCAAGGGCCAGAAGTGGCCAGTGGCCCTGAGTTAGTGCAAATGTACATGTCCATCATCACAAAAAGGGCTACGGGAGTGTGCTCGTTCTTCCTAGGTGACAACTCCGCAGCACCCTTTCTGGCATTTCCGGAAATGCTGCTCTGAAAGCCTCTAAGGAGACTTGAGGTGTCTCAGGCACAGTGGTCCAGGGCATGGGCACCAGGATTGCTCCTCTTGCCTTTGTTCTCAGTGTAGCAGTAAAATAGGTCAGCAGGGAAGCAGCCAATGTGTTTCTCAAGTGCAGCTGATGACAGGTCTGGAAGCACAAAATCATGGCCTGACTTGAAGAATGCTTTGCCTTTGGGGAAAAAAACACACACAGATTAACAAGAATTAGACCAACAACTTGGTAGAAAAATGGGGCAAGGATATGAACAAACTGTTCACAGAAAGAGGAGCCCAGAAAACCAATAGCAACAATATGAAGGAGAGAAATTGCATGACTGAGACCAAGGGTAGGAGGGAAACTAGTTTTCTCCTTGACAGCATTTGAATGTTAAGCCATATGAATGGATGTAGTGCTTGTTTTTTTGTTTTGTTTTTTTAAAAAAACAAAAAACTCTTAAGTATGGTTTTTAAAAGGAGGAATTCTGGAGTTATTTAACTTTTAAAATAACTGCTCAGTAATGAGAACAATTTCCTTCCTGTTTTCTCTAGATCTTAAGTTTGGATTTCTGGGGTTGCCTGGGTGGCTCAGCCAGTTAAGCTTCTGTCTTTGGCTCAGGTCATGATCTCAGGATCCTGGGGTTGAGCCCCACATTGGGCTTCCTGCTCAGCGGAGAACCTGCTTCTCCCTCTCCCTCCTCTCTCTCTCTCTCTGTCAAATAAATAAAAAATAAAATAAAATCTTAAAAAAAAGTTTGGATTTCTGTACATCTGGGTTTCTTTTTTTTTTTTTTTTTAGGTTTTTTTATTTATTAATTTGGCAGAGAGGCAGGCAGCGAGGCGGGGGGGGGGGAGTAGGCTCCCCGCTGAGCAGAGAGCCTGATGTGGGGCTCGATCCCAGGACCCCAGGATCATGACCCGAGCCAGAGGCAGAGGGCTTGAGCCACCCAGGTACCCCTGTACATCTGGGTTTCTAAAGGCAGAACTCACTATGCTAGACCCATTTAACTTCATAGCAGAGCCTGGAAGGAACCAGGGAAATGAAAGATGAGTTCAGGACAAGAGAGTCCATGACGTTCTCCATTAGAACTTGAAGCAGATCTAATGTCTTTCCTTCCCCTGTTTTAGAACGGCCTGGGCTGTTGGATCTCAAAGGCAAGGCCAAGTGGGATGCCTGGAATCAGCTGAAAGGTAATTGTTCATAATCATTGTCCCTAGTCTGTGAAGCCCAGTAACAAAATACTGTTCATTATGGAGTGAAAGGGGTGAGGCAAGAAAACAGAGTGGGTGAGGCACATGCTTGAAATCAGCCTGGCCTGGTCAAATGGAAAAAACTGGGCCACCTACTTTCTTTCCTAATACCTATGTATTATGCCTTCTTCAAGAGCACTGTCTCTGAGCAGTGGTGTCTTCTGGAGGGGAGGAGCTGGAGACCAGACTAGGGGTGGGGGGTGTGAATATTTGACCTGGAGTGGTTTCATGGCCCACACCTTTACAAGAAGGAGTCGTTTCCTCCTCACACCCTTCTCTTCCTCAAAAGGGCAGGCAGCAATCCCCTAGCCCAAGCAGCTCTCCCCAGCTCCCTTCCAGCCAGAAAGGCACATAAAGGAAAGGAATGAGCTAATGCGTGGCAAGCTGCTGGCACATCGTAGGCCCCGTGAATGGAGCTTTTCTATGCTAAGCAACAGCAGGCAGGAAGTATCCCAGCTCCGACTTCATCACGTGCCACCTGCAGCAGCAAGACCCACAAGTTGGCACTGAAGGGCCCGCCAGCTTTTGTGTTCTCGCCTAGCTAGCTTCTGAATGAGCCCTCTGTCTTCCTGTGAGTGAAAAACCCTCAGATTCAGAAAAGGCCAGCATACAAGAAATACACTCCTAGGATTTGCAAGGAACAGGAGCAGGAATGCCCGGCTGACTGCCCGTTGTCCCTGGCCATTCGTATACCAGTGCCCAGGCACTCTGCAGTGTTTCAGAAAACATCCTGATTCCCAGCGTCTCTCCCTTACCACAGCGTTCAGGAACCCCGGGGTTCACTGCCTCTGAGGGGTATGGTCTGTGTCCTTTGGATGGCAGCATGAAGGCAGAGAGCTGCCTCGTTCCCCTCCACAGCCCAGCCGCTTTTGCTCAGAGTTCTTAAGACTTTTCCCACAGCTCCTTTCTGGGGAGAAGAGGGTGCCTGGCTTTGCTTTCTCTCTGCCAACATAGCAGCTCCACCAGAGAAGAGCCCCACAGAGAGACGCCTGATAGGGCAGAGCCAGCCATGAGAGTCCAAGGAAGCAGGGCCAGGAGAGTCACTGTGGCTTCCCATGGACAGGCTTTCTGATGTGTCTGCAGCGTCCTGCCTTTCCTACATGGCCAGCAGGCCAATGACGGGCCTCAGGACAGCTGCATACACATTAGGGGTTCAGTGCTTCAGGGAGCAGTTACTATGGGCCAAGCTCCTTCAGTATTTCAAGGGGAATCCTGGCCACTGCCTGTGAGGTGCAGGTAAGAGAAACCCCACTTTCTAGGTGAGAAACTGAGCCTCTAAGCATGAAACTGGGGCTATCTAGGGCTTTCAGGCTGCTGCTCTTCTACCGTGCTGCCTCTGTGACAGATAATCCTGTTGATTGCTTCCAGGGACTTCCAAGGAAGACGCCATGAAAGCTTACATCAACAAAGTAGAAGAACTAAAGAAAAAATACGGAATATAATGGACCGGATTCAGCTGCCAGCAGTGCATTTCATCAAAACTGATCTAATGCCTTGTTTTTCTAATACTGTGGATCACATGAAATAATGCAAATAGCCTGTTAACCTCAGACCCAAAGACCATGCAGGGCATGGCTCCAACAGAAGTAAGACTGCCCTGGGTTCCTGACCTGCGCTGAGTAGTTTTTATCCATAGACCTATTAAAAGTGCATTTGTTACTTTAAATCTTTGGTAATCTGGGTTCTTGAAACAGTTTACTCTGTTCCGAGTGCTCTTCCTCACTTCCTTTTTCTGAAGATTTTGTTTGGAAGCCTTGGAGCTCACCCTCCTCTACTCCACCGGGGTGCAAGGCAGGCAAAACGCCCCTGGTGGTGAGGAAAATGATTACAAAAACAGCCTTTCCTATGTCCTCCTTCCTCCCCCTTCCAGCCACACTGACCGGGTGGGCTGGCTGAGATTTCAGGCCGCAGGGACTGCCAACCCTCTGCAGGGGACATTGCTGGCCTCAAGCTCCAGGGAAAGTGGAGTTGACAGGTATTTGAGGTTTGTCTGAAGTCCCTCCCGTCCCTGGTTCCAGAGTGAAGGAACAAGGCAAGAAGCCCCAGTCAGGAATGAAATGTTCAGCTGCCACGGGGCATGTGCAGGGTCCCAGGCCCACGTGCAGCTGAGCAGGTAAAACCGAGTGGGGATGTCGGTGCTCAGCAAGGAGACAGGAAATCAGGACCCAGGAGGCAAGGGGTGAAGGTTACAGAGAAGAAAGGCTAGAGCTTGACCCTGGGCGTTGTAGGTTTTTGAAAAGTAAGAAAGAAAAAAGATAGCTGGCAGGCCCTCCTTGGCAGATACTGAGGCTGAAAGGGGTCAAGGGAGAAGCCCCTTAAAGCCAGACAGCTGTCTATTCCCTCCGAAGCCCATGCACTGGGCTTAGGCCTGGTTCAGCCGGCAGAACAGGGAGGTGAGTTTCGTTGACTTGCTCAAGGCCACTCAGCTGGTGTATAACCTAAGAGCTGGCGTTCATCCCCCTGGCTCAGATGCTGGTCGCACACAAGGTAGCCTCAAAGGTGTGCCCTGGGGGCAACTGGGTGGCTCAGTTGTTGGCCTGTTGCCTTCGGCTCAGATCATGATCCCAGAGTCCTGGGATCGAGCCCCGCATCAGGCTCCCTGCTCAGCAGGAAGCCTGTTTCTCTCTCCTGCTCCCCCTGCTTTAGTTCCCTCGCTTGCTGTCTCTCTCTCTCTCAAAAAAAGAAAAAGGTGTGCCTTGTGCTGGAACAGGAGAAGCCAGAACACCAGGGAGGGCAGCATACCTTCAGCATGAGGTAGCACCAATAGAAACCTTGATAATCAAGTTGGAAACTACAGAATTTGTCAATGAAGGGACTAGACGGCTGCTGGGAAGTAGACACAGTCAGGCATTCAGACTGTGGGCCTGACGGCATCCCAGTGATGAGAATGGTGATGGTCCTGTGCCAGCCCAGCCTGTGCATGGAAAACGAACCCAGAAGCTCAGGTATAGATGGGGGGTGGGGGGAGTGCTCCCACTGGGGCCAAGGTTCAAAACCTAGACCTCTGACCTGAGTGAAGTGACTTCTTGAGCAACAATGTCATTTACATGGGAGTCATTTACATGTCATTTACATGGGCACTAAGGTGACTGAGGGCCTATGAGACAGGAGTCCTTCCATTCTCTCTGTTCTGCTCTCCCCCCAACCCCCATCCCACACCTGGCTCCACGGTACCCAGCCTGCCAAGGCCACAGAACTCCCAGGCATCTCTGAGCCTAAAGGGAGGCACTAGGGAGCCAGAGCCACTCAACTCTACCCATACCTGCCTTCTCTCCTTTGATCAGTTCTTGGCTGCTTCAGGGGTAAATCAAAGAAGAAAGCCCCTTACATGAGTCCTGGGTGTGGTTCTCATCCAGACAGACTGGCTCCAGGGTCAGGCCTCTGCTCGCTTACCCTGGAGGGCAACAGTCAGTGTGAAATAGAAAATGGTGTGGGAAACTCCAGGGGGGTGCCCGGTGCGTGACTCTGCGTCAGGAATTTTTCTCCCACCAGTTTTCAACCAACCCTTGTCCCTTGGCAGCATCCCTTGCAATGGCCATCCAAGTCAAAACCCAGCCCAGAAGCAAATGATCGCTCCCTGTGGCCACACCAGCGGGGGTGTGGGCAGAAGAGCCTGTCCGGTACTGGAGCCTGTCCGTGAAAGGAGGCCAGAGCCAGGCAGATTTGTGCTCAGGCTCCATGTTGTTGCCCAGCTGTGGGCCAGGATTGGAGAACCCGCCTCAGCCCAGAGAAGCCCTGATTAAAATAGTACAGCCTGGCCATCCGAGGGTAAGTGCACTCAGACTGTGTTAGGATTACTCTGTGGTTCTCCCCAAGATGCAGGTGTGGATGAGAGAGGAGAGAACCACCATGGGTGTGGAAAGGCCCATCAGCCCACAGCTGGCGTGGCCTCCAGTTACCAGCTGTCACTTCCTGAGAACCTGTGGGGTGAGCCTCCTACACAGGCTCATCGCTTCGGTTGGAGGATTTAACCCCGCAGTGCTTTGAAGTGGGGGCTACACCTCAGTGCTGGGTGATGGAAATGCCTGGACCCGTTATTCAGATGAGGGGATTAAGGTTCAGGTGAGGTGAGGGATCCGAACCCAGGGCTCTATCCAGGAAGGCCCTGCTTGTCCCCTTCTGTCTCATTCTCTCTCAGGACCACCAGCTGCCGCTCAGCTTTGCGGTGCCCCTGTCCATCCAATGACAGGGGCCCCACTGGGCTGGCAGAAGGTGCTGAGAAGTCCCCCACCTACTGTGCGAGTCTTCCTGAGGAGCAGCTTAGGGATGCAGATCATATCCCCCAGGCTGAAGAGGGGCCCCCAATGAGCCATACTTTTTCTTTTCTTTTCTTTTCTTTTCTTTTTCTAGCCATAATTTTTCAAGAATCTCAGGTGATTCTGAGGTTCTTCCAGGTTTGGGAGCATGCCCCGCCCCTATAAAGTAGTGGTACCGGTTTCTCCAAAAGTAACAAGCTGCAGTGTTCTTGCTTTTTAAAAAAAAAAAAAAAACCACACTTTATTTATTTACTTGACAGAGAGAGAAGGCACAAGCAGGGAGAGCGTCAGGCAGAGGGAGAAGCAGACGCTCTGCCAAGCAAGGAGCCTGACACGGGGCTCAATCCCAGGACTCTGAGATCATGGCCTAAGCTGAAGCCAACTGAGCCACCCAGGTGTCCCACAAGCTATGGTGTTCTGACAACATGTCACCAGTGGCTTCTGGGACCATGCCCACTCCAATGGCTCCTTAGGAAATGCACATACAGCCCAGGAATGGTTCACAAGCTGTCATTTGGGAACAAATGAGATCGGCAGGGGTGATCAGGGCAGGGCACCCGACCTCACCCTCTCCCCTGTGAGGCATCCCCAGCACCCCTGTGGTATTTCTTACCTTCAGTCTGCCTTTGGTGACAAACTTCCCTATGTATCCCACTGCAGTCTCTTAGGTGCTAGATCATGGATCTTCTTGGAAGCCATATTTTCTCCAGCTAGACAATGGACTGATAAAATGGGTAAAGAGCCTCCCACAATGCCCAGCAAACACAACTTCCTAGCAGCCCAGGGGCCTTCCCTACTGTGCATTCTCACCTTCGAGACTTTCTTCCCCACCATTCAGACATGTCCTGGCCCGAGTCACAAAGTGCTGCTCCCTACCTTGGCCATGCTCCACTAGGTGGGAAGTCAACCATGGAAGTAAATTTGGGTCATTCCAGAATGTTCTCCCCACACAAGAGTAATTCCAAGAGCCAAAGTCCTGAGAAGCAGGGGCCACTAGGGGACTTGGCTCAGCCACTGCCCGAGTTACACAGACATGGGGCAAGTTAGGTCACCTCTGTAAGCTTCAGTTTCTTCATCAGTAAAATGGGGTCATTGACTAGTGTAGATAAGAAGGAAAGCCAGAAGAGGGGAAACTGAAGGACCCAGAAATGGCTGGCTTGATGGGAGCCAGGCTGGGAAGTTGTGAGGGGGTGGTTTAAAGTAGCCAGATGATTAAAGGTGTTTAAAATTAAATTACAGTTGTCTGTTGTTGAGGACGGGCCAAAAAAAATAACCAGCAGAGGTGGGCTTTAGGGAAGCTGTGCCCTAGGGGCCTGGGTCAAGGCAAGACAATACCTCTTGCCCTTGGGAGCTCCCAAGGAAGATATCGGAAAGTTTCCTCTCTTATTTATTTGTGTAATGGTACATGACATCTCTTTCAAAAGAACATGGAGAAGCTAAGAACAGACCACTAATTAAGCAAAGCTCTTTCAGGAACCTAGGATTTAAAGATAATTCAGACACCGTCTTTGCCCTGAAAGATGTAGACCACAAACCACAGGATAACAGAAGTGCCCTGGGATCCCCTGTCTGTATTCATCCAGAGAACCAATCCCCCCTGCCTTGGATATAATTCAACACTTGGAAGACCAGGAATTGGTCAACCAACAGCTTTTTCTTATGTGCTATGATTTTTTCTGAGTAATGAATGAACATAATTCTAGACTGTAAATATTTTCCTTTTTTAGGAGCTATAAAGCCCCATAAAGCCTTTCCAGGGAAATCGGTGAGATACCAAACACAGACCGTAGCACTTGCAGGGAGGGGTAACCTCTCGGGCCCTTGACACTGGCTGCTGACCCTGGGCTATCTCGGCCACTTGGACCCACCAGCTATGGTAGCACAGTAGCCAGGTACTGGAAGAGCCCTAGGCCTTTTAACATTTTAACATTTCCTAGTATCTTATTTCAATAAAGACATTCTTGCCCTTGGGGGGAAAAACAATCTCGAGATAAGAGCATCCTGGCTGTGGGATGGGCCATAAACCAATGACTGCTCTCCTTTTAAGAGGGAACAGGGAGAAATTTGAGACACAGATGCACAGAGGAAAAGGCCATGTGGACATGAGGGCAGAGATTGGAATGAAGCAGCCATAAGCCAAAGAATGCCAAGGGCTGCCAGCAACACCAGAAGCTAAGAGAAGGGCACAGAACAGAATCTCCTTCAGGATCCCCAGAAGTACTGAACCTTCAGTACTTAAACTTGAATTTCTGGCATCCAGAATTGTGGGATAATAAAGATCTCTTGTTTTAATTTACCCAATTAATGGGATTTGTTGCAGGAAACTCACGTGACTGCCGACTCCTGTGTGGCTGTCCATGGGCTGGTCCCTTCCACCAGCAGCCCTTCTTTAGAAGACCCTGAAAGTCTTGTCAAGTACAAATGTGATTCCATGACCTGGAGGACTCTCCTGTGACAACTTGATTAGGTTCCTCTGTGTTGGAGAACCGGGGCCATAAAAGCATGGGATTAGAGGTTTTGAAGGAGGTCATGAACAAGCGAGAGCTCAGGTTGCTACCAAGGTGACCACATCGAGAAATCGCACACCAACCCCAGAACATCACCATCAAGTAGGAGAGGGGCCAGAAGAGATGGGAATTGCAAAGTTGTGGGGAGGGAGTGGGAAGGGGTTTGGAGAGATGATTAGCACAGTTTTGCCCAAGTGTGGCTCTAAGGGACACTGCCAGTTAGTTCATCAGGTGATACACTGGGGTGGAAAGAGCATGGGCTTTGCAGATAGATTTTAATTTGAATCACGGCATGACCACTTTCGTTCTTCGTGAACTTGAGCAAGTTTCTTATCTTCCCAGAGCCTGAGATTTTTTTGTGTGTATAAAATAGGATTGAATAAATGCCTAATACACAAAAGAAAATTAATACATGATAGCTATTATTAGTCAACAAAAAAGTTTAAATAAAAAATGAATTAATCTTTTTTTAGGATTTTAAGGTTTGAGAGGTTCGGGCTAAAGTTGCCCAGATACTTCTCCAATCTTAAATTGTGTATCTTTTGTGCTCATGTGAACTTGGGCCATCATCCATTCTTTTAAGGAAGTATTTCTGCTCCCCTATTCCTGAGGAATTAGCCCATCAGAACCCTAGAATATCAGAGGGATACATTTCCTTAGGATCCCGCATGAAAATTCTAGGGAAAAAGGATTGTTTGGGCTATCTGGTCATGACGGAGCCAATCCCATGGCCAGGAGCTTGGAGCACCTTGATTGGCCAGGCCTTGGTGGAAGGTTCACCCATCCTTGGGGTTCCCTAGTTGTAGGGACATTATAAGCTTGAGCTGCTTGCTGCCACATTTCCCAGCAGCATGGAAGAAGTTATTTACCATAGCATAGAATGAAGTTAATATTCAAACAGAAGCAAGGGCAAAGGATAGGTAGAAAGAAATATAAAACCCTGCACTATCATCTGGGTTCTGTGTTCAGCTGTATGACACACCAGATCTATTCCTGAGCTTTTCAGAAATGTGAGTCATACCTTCCTTTTTCCTACTGACATGAATTGACTTCATGTCATTTTCAACAGAAAGAGTATAAAATAGTATCCTTAACTCTTTCTCCTGAGTTGACCAGCCTGGTGGGTGTATTAGTCAACTTTTTTTTTTTTTTTTTTTACCATCCTAATGTTCTATAACAAGTAATTCCCTAAACTATGCCTTATAAAAATAAGCACATACTTTGCACTCATGGGGTTGCTCTTTTGTTATGACATGAGGGACTTCCCTGAGATCACTGAACCTGAATCCAGGTTGAGGTTTGGGTTTGGGTCTGTTCCACTCATCTCCTTATTCTTGAACTAGCAGGTATCTGGGAAAATGTTCTTCTCCTGGAAGACTGCAGAAAGTTCAAGAGGCTGAACCAAGTTGTACAAGCACATTCAAAAGCTCCCCTTGGATCACAGCTGCTCACATTTCATTAATCAAAACAAACAAACAAACAAAAAACAAGTCTCATGGCCAAGCCCAAAGTCAACAGGGCAGGAATGTTCACTCTACTTATTCTATCGGGAGGCATTACAGAGTTTCATAGCAAAGAACATGGAAAATAATTCTGTGATAAAGAAGAGAAAAAATGGGAACAATAAGCTAGAAAAGAGAATAGGTTTAGGAGCTGGGAAGTCCTAGTTCACAAACATATTCCACTACTAACGTACTTCACCAAAGGTCATTCTCCTGGATCCATGAAGATCATCCTCTCTCATCAAGTACCCAATTTGAGAAGATAGACATGAAGTGATGAGGGAGAAAAAGGACACACAAGGAGACATGATAGAGGGAACTTCAGCAGCCATATCGAACCATGAGGAAAATTTGATAATGGCTAAGAAAGATAAAAGGATCCTGATTCCTGATGACTCTGAAAAAGTACTGGATTATCCTTGGACTGCTTATCTAAAGACATCCTCCTGTCAAAGAATAATATCTGTGTGTTTAAACCACCTTTTTTCCAGGGCACTATTACTTGCAGCCAAATGCAATTTCTATGTGATACAGGTACTATGAATAGTCACAGATAAGGTAAGTATGGTAATAACCAAGTGTATGGGACCCAGGATTCTGGAACAGGAACTAATGTACTTATAGTTTATCTGGAGGTCTCAAAAATTTGATGTTCCAAGAGTAGAAAAAGAATAGGGGCATCTGACTGGCTCAGTCAGTAGAGCACGTTAACTTTTGATCTTAGGGTCATGAGCTCAAGTACCAAACTGGGTATGTTTATGAGTATGGTATGTACACACATACACACACACACACACACACACACACACACATATGTGCGCCTTAAATGTGTGTGCATAAACATATATGTGTATATATATATACATGTATATGTATATATATATTGGGGTGCCAGGTGGCTCAGTCGTTAAGCATCTGCCTTCGGCTCAGGTCATGATCTCAGGGTCCTAGGATCAAGCCCCACATTGGGCTCCTTACTCTGCAGGAAGCATGCTTGTCCCTCTCCCACTCCCCTGCTTGTGTTCCCTCTCTTGCTGTCTCTATCTCTGTCAAGTAAATAAATGAAATCTTTAAAAAATATGTATACAGGGGCACCTGGGTGGCTCAGTGGGTTAAGCCGCTGCCTTCGGCTCAGGTCATGATCCCAGGGTCCTGGGATCGAGCCCCACATCGGGCTCTCTGCTCTGCAGGGAGCCTGCTTCCTCCTCTCTCTCTGCCTGCCTCTCTGCCTACTTGTGATCTCTGTCAGATAAATAAAGAAAAAATCTTTTAAAAATATATATATATACATATATATAAAATTTATAAATAATATATATAAAATACATGTACTTAATTACATATATGAAGAATAGAATATGAATCTAGGGGGTTCTTTTAAGTAAGAAAGATTTCTTAAATTTGGGTTGTGAGTACATATTTCAGTATGTGATGTATTCGTCTCTATACTTTTCTATATGTTTGAAGTATTTTTTTAGAGTGGGAAAAAAAGAAAGTCACTTTAGTACCCCTCCAGGTCAAGTGGGCATAAAGAAAAATCCCTTCAAAATGGCCCCATTGGTGAGAGAAATTATTTGGTTTACACCATTGTGACAAAGTGGATGAGGGCTCCCAACACTTTACAACCTTCATGTAACAGAATTATATATTTATGCAATTTTGGGCATTGCTCTGAAGACCCTCCCTCTAGAATGGGAATAATTCTAATTTCCACTCCATTGACACTAGGTATGGTCCTGTGATTTTCTTTGGCCAATGAGATGTGATCAGACGTGATGCAAGCAAGAACTGTGAACATGCTTCCTTGGCTTCTTTTGCCCTCATATACTTTGCCATTTGCCATGAGAAGAATATTCCTGAGGAGCAGCTGTCCTGGGTAGATGTGAGAGGCAGGTGGAGCACACCAAAATCTAACCCACAGCCTCAAGTTAAGTCCAGTTGGTCTCAGAGAAGCCTGACAGAGCCACCATCAACTGAAGACCCGTGAGCTACTACATGATGAAGATAAATGTTGCTGGAAGGTCCGCAGTCTTGGGAGTTGTTGGTTATGCAGCTTTTTTGTAGCAGATGTTCATAGAGGACATTCGATGCTGTTGTCTATCCAGCATCCCCACCCCCACTCTCTGGTTTGAACATATTTCAAGAGGTGGTTCTGGCAGGCTGCCAAGCACAGTACCTCATCCCAGAAGTGGACATATCTGAGTCCATTCAAGACAGTAGGAATACAGTGCCTAGGTGGCTCAGTTAGTTGAGCTTCCGACTCTTGATTTCAGCTCAGATCACGATCTCAGGGCCAGGAGATCAAGCCCTGCACTGGGCTCCACACTCAGTGGGAAGTCTATTTGAGATTCTCTCTCTCCTACTCCCTCTGCCCCTCCCCCTGTGTTCTCTCTCTCTCTTAAATAAATAAATAAGTCTAAAAATCAAAGACGGGGGAAGGAGGAGGAAAGGACAAAAAGACACCCCCTCCCATCTGAGGATTTCTGGTAGGCAGAATAATGATGTCCCAAGAATGTCCATGTTCTGGTCCTCAGAACTTCTGAATATGTTAGATTACACGGTAAAACGCAATTAAAGGTGCAGTTGGAAGTAAGGTTGTTAATTTGCGGACCTTAAAATAGAGAGATGATCCTGCATTATCCAGCTAGGCCCAATATAATCACAAGGGTCCTTAGAGCAGTCAATGTCACTGTGATGTGACACTGGCTTTGTGATCACACTGTGATCGCTGGCTTTGAAGATGGAAGGGGTCATGAGCCAGGGCATGTAGCTGCCTCTAGAAACTGAAAAAGACAAGGAAAGAGAGACTCCCCTACAGCCTCCAGAAGGAATGCAGCCCTCCTAATACCTTGACTTTAGTCTAGTGAGGTCTGGGTCAGACTTCTGAAATCCAGAACTGTAAGGCAATAAATCTGTGTTGTTTTAAGCTTCTAAACTTGTAATAATTTGTAGAACCACATACATCTCTGCTTGTGTCTCATCGGCCAGAATTTAACCACACGCTTTGCTATAAGACAGACTGGGCACCTTGTCAACCCAAATAGAACTAGGATGTTGGGTGGCTCAGATGGTTGGCTGTCTGCCTTTGGCTAAGGTCATGATCTCCAGGTCCTGGATTCAAGCCTCACATCAGGCTCCTAGCTTAGTGGGGAGTCTTCTTCTGTCTCTCCCATGCTTGTACTTTCTCTGTTTCTCTCTCTCTCAAATGAATATTTTTTTTTTTTAAATCTTAAAAAAAAAAAAAAAAAAAGAGCTAGGATCTCATTAACAGGGGAAAAGGAGAGTATACTGATAGCAACCTAGGTCACAAAACTCCATTCCTTGGGCCACAGTGAAGACCCAACATGGTCATGACTCAACAGACTAGCTCTTACCTCAGATTTGATTTGGACACTGGAAGAAAAAAGTTATTTGTTGCTGTGTAACAAGTCACCCTCAAAATTAGTGGCTTAGAAGAACAACGATAATTCTATTATCGTTTTCATGGTTCTGGACTAGACTGGGCTCTGCTGGATGGTCATTGTTCAGAATGGCTCACATGGCTGCTGCTAGGTGATGAAAGGGATGGAGATCTCTCAGAGCCTCATCACTCATACTGGTGCCTGGTGGTTGATCCTGTTGTCAGCCAGGACCCCTATACAGGGCTCTCCATGTGGAGGAAACTTCCTAATAGCATGAGTTCCCAGAGTGAGTGTCTCAAGAGACCCAGGCAGAATCTGTATCACCTTGCCTCCCAAGCCACATAGCCTCACGTCTGCCAAAGCTCACCCAAATTCAAGGACAGAGGACACAGGCCCCATGGCTCAATAGGAGAAATGTCGAAGTCCCATCGTTGGAAAGGCCTGTGGAATGGGAGACACTAGTGCACCCATTTGCATGTGTAGGGGGCTGTGGGGGTGTGGTAGTAATCTCTCAGAGATTCGTGACCTTATCACAGGAGGCTTCCATCAAGCCGTCCTTTCTAGATAACTGAACCATCACATCCCCTTTTTGCTTGAGCTCATCTGATGCAGGTTTCCATCACTTCCTGGTTAATAATTATAATGCACGTCTCATGGGGCTTCTCTCAGGAGAAGATGATTGATAATACTTTCGAACTTCACATCACAGTGAGAACTCTAGGGACTCCCTAAGTGAAAGTTGTTCCCTTCCCCTTGTTCCTTCCCTTCCAGTGACCCTTCACTTCCCTGTGGATGGTGGGAACTGGCAACTAATGCCATCTATGCTGCAAGACAACAGTAACAGCAACCTTTACCACGATGGACGGTTCACTTACCCTGCTTGCAGTCATACTCCTGGGAATTTTGCAATGCATTTGCTCCAGCCCAGTGTAGACAAAGTTCCAGCGGGAGTCCTCCTTCCTTCTACCCACTGACTTAATATTTGCATCAATCTGATCCTAAACAGGGACCTGCACTGTCTTCATATTATAAGCAAAAGATTTTGCAAACTGATTTTAAGAGTTTTTCAACAAACTTTTTTAAGGTACTGTCTCTTTAAATGCATCATACCGTGAATCCCCAGTAGACCTCTCCTTCATATCGTGAAAATTTTTTTCTAATTTGAAAAACAATGTGCATGTATAACAGCTAATTTGGAAAATACCAGAAACTATAAAAAGGAGAAAAAATAATCTCACATAGTCCTTTAGCATAGCATAGGGATCACATTATGTATAAAGTTCTATAACCTCATTTCTATCCCCTAAAAGTATACCATGAAAAACGTCTGGGTAATTTCTGTATCGCATTGTTGAACTGCCAATTTAATGAGTATCTTTATAGGCAATACCAAATATTTGCTATTATTATGGCAACTTATAAAATATCTTCATATTTAGACCTTTGAAAATGTTTTGCTTTTTCACTTAGAAATTAACCTTTGGATATAACTTATGGATTCAAAACATAAGAATCTTTTTATCATATGTAAATTATCTCTATTAAAAAAAGCTGTTACTGGTTATATACCCAAGTGCCCTGTCATCACCATATCCTTGCCAGCACTAAGTATTATCATTTTAAAAATTGGTTTGTTTTTAAACTTTAGAGGGTAAAACATGGTGTCTTGCAGTTTGAGGCTCTTTCTTGGGTCCAGCTCTGCTCTAGACCATGTGGTAAGGAAAAAGAAGTAAGAGCCATCTAGATTAGAAAGAGAAGAAGCAGTATCATAGGATACAAGATCAACATTAAAAAATCAATTCTATTTCTATGGATTAGCAATGAACAACTGAAAATCAAATTAAATTAAAAAAAAAAAACTTTAAAGTAGCATCCAAAAACATGAAATAGTTAGAGATGAATTTAACAAAATATTTGCCAAACTTATACCATGAAAACATCAAAGCATTGTGGGTGAAATTAAAGAAAACTCAATAAAGAGGTATATAGTACTAATGGATCAGGGAGAGAGATTTCTAGATGGTGGAGGAGTAGGAGACCTTAGTTTCATCTGATCCCAAGAATTTAGCTAGATAGTTATCAAATTCATCCTGAACAGCTGTGAACTCAACCAGAGACCTAAGAAAAGAATAGCTGATACTCTACAAATAGAAAAGTGACTACTTTCTGCAAGATAGGAGGTAAAGAGAAGTGAATCCAAGGCAAAATATGGGAAGATAAACTGTGGGACTGGAAGCCTCCATCAGCCAGATACTGAAAAGTGATAATAGCAGCAGAGCACAAATCAGATCTTTAGAAATCGGTTCCAGTGAGAGCCATCCCCACCTGAAAGGTGTTCAGGTGGCAAATCAGGTGGGAATCCTAGATGGTACAGTCTGATCTCAGGATCCTTGGGGTCACAGGAAGACTGGGGGGGAGGGGTGCCTGAGTATGGCAGAGCTCCCAGGTATTGCAGCAAGGAAGCCAGCGTAATCAGTGAGCCCAGGAGTGGAGTCTCAGCTCAGGCTTGCCATAAACCCTGAACCTCAACATGGTCAGGCAACTGCTCTCCAAGGAGAGGCACAGCAAGCTGCAGAACCGGCGAGACCCCCCCACCCCAATCCACCTTCCCCCACAGTAGGAGCATGGGAGTGTGCTGCAGGAGTCTGCAGGGTTTGGAGACTCAAAACCGGGTCACATGCCAGAGATAGAAATGCTCTGTCATAGGCCAGGTGAGCACGGAGGGCAGAGAGGAGTGACTGACTACTTTTCCCTGAGAGGGCACGGAGGAGTCAGCTCTGGGCCAGAGATTGGGAAGCTGCCATTTTCATTCTCATCCTCTAAAGCTGGATGAAAAGTCTCCAGAGAACAAAAGTCACATAGAGCAAACTGGAGCGGATTACTTAGCCTGGACCCTGGCAAGGGCAGTGCAATTCAACCAGAAGAAAAGGCACTTGAAAATCAATGCAACAGGCCCCTCCCCCAGAAGATCAGCAAGAACATCCAGCCAAGACCAACTTTACTGATCAATGAGAACTGCAAAATTCCAGTGCCAGGGGAATATAGGATATAGAATTGATGGGTTTTTCCCCACAATTCTTTAATCTTTCAATTTTAATTTTTTTCTCTTTTCTTTTTCAAGCAATTTTTATATTGTCAACTTTTAAAAATATTTTTTAACTTTTATTTTCACAATTACACTGTCCTTTCATTGTTTATATATATATATATATTTTTTCCCCCTTTCTTCACAATTCTGGGATACATTTCTCTTATTAGACCTAAATACATACAGAATCTAGCATATGGCTCTTTTCTTTTCACCCATCAGATCATATTATCTTGGGTTTTGTCCCTCTCTTCTCCTTTTTTGTTTTTTGTTTTGTTTTGTTAAAGTCTTTTTAAATTTTCATCTTTACAGTTACATTCTGTTCTTTCAATGTTAATTTTTTTTGTATATATGTAAGCTTTTCTTTCTTTATAATTTTGAGATGTTATTTCTTCTAACAAACTGACAAAAATACACTCAGGATATAGTGTATTGTTCTGTTCTGTACAACTGTCTATTTATACTCCTTCATTTCTTTCCCCCTTTTTTGTCTTTTAATTTTCATTTACAGTTACAGTCTATCTCTTCATTGTATTTAATTTTATTTTTGTACATATATAAGTTTTTTCTTTCTTTACAACTTTGGGATCTACTTTTCTAAGGAATGGACCAAAATACACACAGGATCCAGTGCATTGCTCTATTCTGTTCATCTGATTATATTCTCTCTTTTTTAAAGATTTTATTTATTTGAGTGAGTGAGAGAGATCACAAATGGGGGGAAGGTTAGAGGGAGAAGCAGACCCCCCCAATGAGCAGGGTACCCGACATGGGGCTTGATTCCAGGACCCTGGGATCATGACCTGAACCAAAGCAGACACTTAGCCTACTGAGCCACCCAGGTATCCCTATATTCTCTTTTTTTAAATTTTTTTTTGGGTTTTGGGTTTCTTTGATTTTGTTTAGTGTGTATTTCTCTAGGGTTGTTGTTGTCATTTTATTATTTTGTTCTCTGTTTATCTATTCTTCTCCTGACAGAATGACAAGACAGAAAAACTCAACTCAAAAAAAAAGAACAAGAGGCAGTACCACGACTGCCAGGGACTAATCAGTATGGATATAAGTAGGGTGTCAGAACTAGAGTTCAGAATAACAATTATAAAGATACTAGCTGGTCTTGAAAAAAGCATGGAAGACACTAGAGAATCCCTTCCTGGAGAAATACAATAATTAAAATCTGATCAAGTTGAAATAAAAAAGACTATTAATGAGATGCAATAAAAAACGGAGGCTTTAAAAAAATAGAGGCTCTAACTGCTAGAATAAGTGAGGCCGAAGAGAGAATTAGTGATATAGAAGACAATATGATGGACAATAAAGAAGCTGAGAAAACGAGGTAACTATTGGATCATGGAGGAGAATTCGAGAGATGAATGACACCATAAAGCAAAACAACATTAGAATTGGGATCCCAGGGACGCCTGGGTGGCTCAGTTGGTTAAGCCGCTGCCTCCAGCTCAGGTCATGATCTCAGGGTCTTGGGATCGAGTCCCGCATCCGGCTCCTTGCTCAGTGAGGAGCCTGCTTCTCTCTCTGCCTCTGCCTGCCGCTCTGCCTGCTTGTGTTCTCCCACTCTCTCTCTCTCTGACAAATAAATAAATAAATAAAATATTTAAAAAAAAAAAAAAAGAATTGGGATCCCAGAAGAAGAGGAAAGAGAGAGGGCAGCAGAAAGTATATTGGAGCAAATTATAGTGGGAACTTCCTTAATGTGGGGAAGGACCTTTATGAAAGAAATTGAGGAGGACACAAAGAAATAAAAAATTGGGGCGCCTGGGTGGCTCAGTGGGTTAAGCCGCTGCCTTCGGCTCAGGTCATGATCTCAGGGTCCTGGGATCGAGTCCCACATCGGGCTCTCTGCTCAGCAGGGAGCCTGCTCCCCTCCCCCTCTCTCTCTGCCAGCCTCTCTACCTACCTGTGATCTCTCTCTGTCAAATAAATAAATAAATAATCTTTAAAAAAAAAAAAAAATGGTCCTTGCTCATGGATTGCAAGAACAAATATTGTGAAAATGTCTATGCTACCTAGAGCAATCTACACATTCAATGCAATCCCTATCAAAATACTATCAACTTCTTTCACAGAGTTGAAACAAAATTTGTATGGAACCAGAAAAGACTTTGAATATCCAAAAGAATGTTGAAAAGGAAAACCAAGACAGGTGGCCTCACATTGTGGACTTCAAGCTCTGTTACAAAGCTGTAATCACCAAGACAGCATGGTGCTATCACAAAAACAGACACACAGATCAGTGGAACAGAATAGAGAAATGGACCCTTAACTCCATGGTCAACTAATCTTTGACAAAGCAGGAAAGAATGTCCAATGGAAAAAAGACAGTCTCTTCAACAAATGGTGTTGGGAAAACTGGACAGCCACATGCAGAAGAAAGAAATTGGACCATTTTCTTACACCACACACAAAAATAGACTCAAAATGGATGCAAGACTTCAGTGTGAGACAGGAATCCATCAAAATCCTTGAGGAGAAAACAGCCAGCAACCTCTTCAACCTCAGTCTCAGCAACTTCTTCCTAGAAACATCATCAAAGGCAAAGGAAACAAAGGCAAAAATAAACTATTGGGACTTCATCAAGGCAAAAAGCTTTTGCACAGCAAAGGAAACAGTCAACAAAACCAAAAGACAACTGACAGAATGGGAGAAGATATCTTCAAATGACATATTAGATAAAGGGGTAGTATCTAAAATCTATAAAGAACGTATCAAACTCAACACCCAAAGAACAAATAATCCAATCAAGAAATGGGCAGAGGACATAAACAGACATTTCTGTAAAGAAGACATCCAAATGGCCAACAGACACATGAAAAAAATGCTCAACATCACTCAACATCAGGGAAATACAAATTAAAACCACAATGAGATACCACCTTATACCAGTCAGAATGGCTAAAAAAACCACCACTCCTTTCTTTAAAAAAAAAAAAAAAAAGTTCTTACTAAAAACAAGTTCTTACATTAAAAAGAAGACAAACAACCCAATTTCTAAAAATGGGCAAAAGATTGGAATAGTCACTTCACAAAAGAAAATGTGCAAAAGGTCGGTAAGTACAAGAAAAGATGCTTAACATCATTGGTCATCAGAGTTAGTTAAACCAACAAGTAGATAACATTACATATCCACTAGAATGGCTCAAGTTATAAAAGAAAGATTAATTGTACTGGGGTGCCTGGGTGGCTCAGTGGGTTAAAGCCTCTGCCTTCGGCTCAGGTCATGTTCCCAGGGTCCTGGGGTCAAGCCCTACATCAGGCTCTTTCCTCAGCGGGGAGCCTGCTTCCCTTCCTCTCTTTCTGCCTGCCTCTCTGCCTACTTTGATCTCTGTCTGTCAAATAAATAAATAAAATCTTCAAAAAAAAAAAAGATTAATAGTACTAAGTGTTGAAGATGTGGAGCTGCTGGAATTCTTTTACATTGCTAATGGGAAAGTAAAATGGTGCAAGCACTTAATAATTTAGTAGTTTCTTATAAAGTTAAAACCTTGCCAGATGAGTGAGCAATTCTCTCTGGTATGAACTAAAGAACAAATGAAAACATGTCCATACAAAACTTAGTACACAAATGTTCATAGCAATTTTATTCTCAATGACCAAAAAAGAACTCTACTGTCCATAAGGGAGAACGGAAAAGCGAACTGTGGTGTATTAATACACTGAAACTACTCTTCAACAATAATATGGAAATACTGGTCCAAGGATGAATATCAAATATATCATGATTGAGAGAAGTCACAGACACAAGAGTACATATTTTATATTTCATTTATCTGAAACTCTAGAGAAGACAAATCTAATCTGTAGGGTCAGAAGGCAGATCAATGATAGCCTTGGGCCAGAATGGAAGCTGGGAAGCATTGACTGAGAAAAGACACATGGAAACTATTTTGGATAATATAAATGTGCTCTATCTTGATGATGGTGGTCGAACATGGTTATATACATTTGTCAAAATTCATCAAAATATGCATTAAAAATAGGAGCATTTTATAGTATCAAAGTATATCTTTATAAAGTTAATATTTTGGGATGCCTAGGTGGCTCAGTCAGTTAGGCCACTGCCTTCAGCTCAGGTTGTGATCCCGGGGTCCTGGGATCGAGTCCCGCATCGGGCTCCTTGCTCAGCAGGAAGGCTGCTTCTCTCTCTGCCTCTGCCTGCCTCTCTGCCTGCTTGTGCACATGCTCCATCTCTTTCTCTCTCTGACAAATAAATAAATAAATAAAATCTTTAAAAAAAAGTTAATATTTTTATAGTAATAAAAATGTGCATTAGAGGCAAATATAAAGTTGTACTTTAATTACAATTTGTATTTTAAGCCTATTAAAATCTGGATACAGGGGCGCCTATGTGGCTTAGTTGGTTAAGCAACTGCCTTCAGCTCAGGACATGATCCCCGGGTCCTGGTATCGATCCCCTTATTGGGCTTCTTACTCAGTGAGGAGCCTACTTCTCCCTCTTCTGCTACCTGCTACTCTGCCTGCTTGTACTTTCTCTCCCTCCGTCAAATAAATAAACAAAAATTATTTTAAAAATAAAATAAAATTAAAATTGGATACATTTCCAATCTTTCTATAGTGAGAAAGGCTATCACATATATGATAACTATACTAATACAAATTATCATATGAGAGGCCTGTCTTGGGGCAACATGTGCTAAATAGATTTAATTAGTGTTTCAAAAACCAAGATAATATAGGCACCTGGGTGGCTCAGTGGGTTAAGCCTCTGCCTTCGGCTCAGGTCATGATCTCAGGGTCCTGGAATCGAGCCCCGCATTGGGCTCTCTGCTCAGCAGGGAGCCTGCTTCCTCCTCTCTCTCTGCCTGCCTCTCTGCCTACTTGTGGTCTCTGTTTGTCAAATAAATAAATAAAATCTTCAAAAAAAAAAAAAAAAAGGAAACAAAGATAGTAGGCAGGGATCCTTATGATCCAGCAAATTATCACCTTGGAGAAGGCAGAATTTGAGGCAGACATTACATTGAGTAGAATCTGTGTGAGAAGCAGAAGACGGCATTGGAGGGGACAGCAAACCCAAGCTTGAAGCTATGCAGGTGACCATGGCCATGATACTCCTGAGGGAGGAGAAGGCTGGGCTGTCAGGAGACCTGACTGCCCAGCATCTCAAGCAAAGGCTGGCCAGATCTACCCACTATCTCATAGGAAGGCGGGGTAGGGATGGAGACAGTCCATCAGTACATTGATACCCATGATAAAGTGTAATTTATCAGTTAGGCACAGTAGGAGATTGACAGAAATAACTAATAATAAAATAGAAGATTTAGAACAATATACTGTAATAAAAGTTAATGTGAATGTTGTCTCTCCCTCTCAAGACACCTTATAGTCCTGTACTCACCCTTCTTGTGATGCTTCGAGATGATAGAATGCCTAGATGATGAGATGAATTGAGGGGAATGACACAGTCACAGTGACGTAGCAGCAGGCTACTACTGACCTTCTGATTATACGTTGGAAAGAGGCTCATCTGCTTCCACAGAGCGGTTGACTGCGGGTAATTGAAAACACAGGAAAGCTAGGTCTAAGTGGAGACTACTGTAGTCATGAGTGGACATTTATGGGAAGCCCTGGTGCGCCCTCTGGAGGCCAAGGGAAGAACGATGACGGTGCCTATCATACTTCCCAGAGTCCCCCCTGGAGCCTCCTCAAGCCCATCACTCAGCTCGCTGGGTGGCCTCTCGGTATGGCAGCATTGTGAGAGTAGATCTCTGCTGAATCCTGAGGTTTTCGTGCAGAGCTCAAGCCTAGACCCCAACACCATCCTCTTGCCAGCTGCCTGGTGAAACCTGAGGGATGTTTGCTTCTCTAGACCACCTCCTGGTACTCCTGCCATCCTTACCCTCCCCCCCCGCCACCAACTACAGATGCAGGGGGCCTCAGGCTGTTCCCTTTTTTCCCCTAAATGGCAACTGCCTCCTCTATCCCATCCAGTCACATGGATGTACTTCCATCACAAGATGCTGTAAGTACGGTATTACGACTATTTGTTAGCACAACTCCCTGCTCGCTCCTGGATGAGGTCCTGGAGGGTCCTGGTGTCTTCTCTGTCTCTGTATCCTTGGAGCTTAGCCACGTAAATCCTCGGTGAATACTCGTTGAATGAACAGACGGAGAGTTGTAAAAATTCCATCTTTTTGCCTTTCTCCCCTCTCCCCCTTCAAAGATACTCCAAAATAAATCGATAAATCCCCATTGCTATCCACCATTACCATAATGAAGGTAACATCACGGGCTGTGACAGCTAAGCCAAAAAGCTCAGTGGCTGACCACAACTACAACAGAATTGTATTGCTCACTCAAAGCAGATGAAGCGCAAAGCAGATTTCCCACTCAGTGGATGGTGCCCCCCAGATTCTGGCTCTGCCTTCCCTTCCCCAGCCTTAGAGTTGTCCATAGTCAGTGTGTGGACTGGAAAAGAGATGGAGGGGGCACCTGGGTTGCTCAGTCATTAAGCATTTGCCTTCAACCTGGGTCACGATCCCTGGGTCCTGAGATCAAGCCCCACGCGGGGCTCCCTGCTGAGCAGGGAGCCTGCTTCTCCCTCTCCCTGTTGCTCCCCCTGCTTGTACTCTCTCTGTCAAATAAATAAATAAATAGAATCTTAAAAAAAAAAAAAAAAAACAGAAAGAAAGAAAGAAGAAAAGAGATGGAGGCTTTTGCAGGCCAGCTCTGAAACTGACATGCATCGCTTGTACTGATGTTCCATTGACTGGAATTCAGTCACATGGTACCCTAACTGTGGGGTTGGGGAAATGGAGTCTGGCTGTGCGTACTCAGAAAGAAGAGGAAATGGGCTTACTTAGTAGCCAGCCAGTCTCTGCCACAGCACCCTACTGGGAATTCTTTTACTAAGGGAAAGATGTGGGAATTTAGATTCTTTCATTTACATGAGTGAAAAATTATAGGATCAGAAGAACTTTTTCAAGGAGAAAGAAACACTTCCCATCACTTATATAGGAATTCATGCTTTTATTAAACAACACAATTTTAATAAACCACATTGGGAGAATGACTTTTTTTTTTTTAAGATTTTATTTATCTATTTGTCAGAGAGAGAGGGCCCAAGCAGGGGAAGTGGCAGGCTGAGCAGGTAGAACAGGCAAAGGGAGAAGCAGGCTCCCGGCTGAGCAGGGACCCAGATGCAGGGCTCAATCTCAGGATCCAGAAACCATGACCTGAGCCGAAAGCAGATGCCCAACAGACTAAGCTACCCAGGCGCCCCCATAACATTCTTCTCACTATTGAAATACATTTAAAATGCTGTCTTTTTGTATTTATATAAACATTTCCAACTATTTTTATGGTCTCTGGTCTTTTTAGACCAGACCTGCTCTTCACAACTACAATTGTTATTCAGCTTTGACACTCCAATTGTCCTCAGTGGTTGCCAACTGTCACAGTCTGGCCAAGCAGACCCTTAGTTCTGTTAACACGACCTGCCCTTCCCCACACCCCTGGCCTCCACCCCCACATTTATGCAACCCTCCATTCCTGGAGGCCAACAGCCAGATAGTTGAGGCACATTCCTATCCGTTTCTCTTCCCTGGACATGGACTTCATTATCTTCTAATGGAGTCCTGATTCCCTTTAGCGCAGAATTATATTAAAATACCAAACCTGGCAACTTACAAATGAAGCAAAATCATAATCTTCATATCTGAAGTTAGAGACCTAGAAGGTGTCTTTTGAATGTTTCATTGTTCACCTTTCAAATTATTATTATTTTTTTACGCTGGAAAGATAGCAATCTTTTTTTTTTTTTTTTTTTTAGGTTTTATTTATTTATTTGACAGAGCTGAGCACAAGTAGGTGGAGCGGGCAGGCAGAGGGAGAAGGAGAAGCAGGTTCCATGCTAAACAGAGAGCCCGATGTGGGGCTCGATCCCAGGACCCTGGGATCATGACCTGAGATGAAGGCAGATGCTTAACCGACTAAGCCACCCAGGCAACCCTGGAAAAACAGCAGTCTTGAAAACTTGACTTTATGGAGAGAAGAGGTTTTCTGATTTCCAAAAATTTTCCCTCACTTATTGAAAGCAAAGCCCAGATGACAGAGAGTAGACCATTAATATAAGCTACAATATAAAGAGGATGTAGAGTCTGACCGAAGTGAGGGGTATTTGCACTTCCTTGGAGCAGGGGGAACCTCTAAGTGGGTCTGGGGGGAACAGAGAAGACAACTGGTAGGAGCGAGGGAGAGAGGGCAAGAGGTAGGTCCTGAGAACGTTCTCTTCTCCTTTCCCTTTTGTGGCTGAAGATGGAGGAGGGATATTAGGTATCCTAACAGTAAAATACTGTGGTGTTTGGGGGCGCTGACACAGCAAACAGTTAGCTTCCCCTCTTCCAGGCACCTGTGGGGAGATCTGGGGAAGGTTTGAAGGCCTCTGCCAAGGAAAACAGTGTGCCCATGTTTCGGGGCAATACAGGACAGCTCTAGGACCCAGACATGCCCATGGTCCCAGGAGGATAACCCAGGTGCTGATTCCCTCAGCCAAGTGCAAAGGGAGTCTCAGGAAGAGGGAACCAGGCCACCAGGTCTCAAGGATGGTCAGGCCAGCAAGCACAAGGTGAGGGCAAGCGAGCATAGGGACCCAAGAGCCCTGAGCTTGGGGCAGAAGGCGTCCACCCTGCATCAGTAAGGGACTCAGGGGTGCCCCCGCACACAGCCCCAGGCCAAGCCCACCGACTGACTATTAGGAAGGGTGGGAGGGAAGACGCCTTCAGAGAGGAGGCCTGATGCGGAGTCTTAAATTTGAAAACTTTTTGCAAATCTTGTAAACCGGGGGAGACCCGGTACCTTTAACCTGGGAGTTACCACCTCAGTTCCCATGCTTAGTGCGCTGGGGGCACAGCAAGGTTAGGCAAGGGGAACATCTGCCTGGACCAACGACTCATCCCCCGGGGCCTTGTCTTGTAATTCTCTTCCCTGTTGGATCTGAGAGGAGCAGGGGGCCGCGGGAGCTTTGACAGGGGCTCGCGCTGTACTTTGGGCACCTTGCCTCTAGAGGGCGCGCCGACACCTCCACTCGCCAGGCCCGCCAAGCATTTTTTCCAGCCTTCAAGAAACCTGCGTTCTGCCTCACGGCCTGCCCCCCCCCCCCCCCCCCCCACCTTTCCCCGCCTCGCCCTGCCCCCCAGCCCGGCCTCCGAAGTGCTCCTCACTCTTACCAGCTTACCCCAGCTTCACGGATACTTCCTTACTTTTGCATGCTGTGCTGCAGTTCGGTAGGGCTTTTCCCCTCTTTCAGACCTAAGTTATAATCCGATATAGTTTCCAAATCCTCGTGTTCCATCCCACTCCGGAGACTTTCATAACCCTACACACAGGCTTTTGAGAGTGACTCTGGAAGGCCTGTTCCCCCACGTGGCCATTCTCCAAGACAGTGGGACAGCCCCATTTACTTCTGAGGCTGTCTGCGCTGAGCATCTGGCCGGTGAGCTACTGCCCCAAGAATGGGAGGGGAACTCCCGTTATAGACACTCCCTGCCATGTCTCCATTTTCTGGGCTTTTCCCCCTCCTCTCAGCCTTTCTCCAGAAATTATTGGGATTTAATGCTGTCTAGGAACACCTGCTTTTCAAAAGGAGAAATGAGGACAAAAGCAATGTTCAACTCCAAGAGGGGACTCACTCCTCACTTGTGCAAGCATCAGACAGCCCGGGAAGCTGTGTCTGGGTGATGTCACCCACCTTCCCGGGGCCCCACCGGGCCTAGCTCTCACTGGCTCTCTCCCACCTGCACCAACGGAAGGGTTTGCCCGGGTGTTCAAGCAGATGGAAGAGCTGATCACAAGACGGATCACTAACCTTGGGAACATTTAGCAGCTGTGTCCTGGGAAGGCTTTTCTGAGCCTTTACAGGAGGAGATACTAGTATCCCCACCTAACAGGTTCAGAAACTGGGATCCAGAAAGTTCAGTAAGTTGTATAAGGGGCAGAGTGGTTGTGACCCAGGTGTCTGGCCCCAGAGCCCTGCCCCCTAATACTCCACCTGGCCTCCTCCCCAGGGCGAGATAGAAATGATGCCTCTACAAGGCCTCCTGTCCCCACCTCAGTCTGTCCTGGGGACAGGGACAGTCTGGGAAAGAGCTGCCATGGAGCCCACTCAAGCATCACATTGACCAGGAGAGGGGATTCGAGTGCCCTCGGCCGTGATGGGCACAGGGACCTAAAACATGGGGAGGCCAGGCTCTTGCCCTTGTAAGGGGCATGGGCTAAAGCCAGGTCTTTGGACACAGAGGTGGGCAGAGATCCTGCCTCACACCACTGAATCCGACTTGCCCCTGTTTCCCAGAGTCCCCAGTCACCAAGGGACACTGCACATGGAACCACTGTTCCACCTCGGGTTCTCACCAGCCATCTCCCCTCCCATCTCACCAAGACTCCAGATGGAGCTATCAGCTTTCAAGCAGTGCGGGAGACTGAGGAGAAGCCCAGTAAACCTCTCCAGAGGGAGGCAACCAGCACAATCCAGATGGGCAAATGCCACTGGGCAGAAACCCAGCTCTGTCCAAACTATGCCTGGTAGGGCCAAATGAGGGAGGGACGGAGGACCCCTATGAGTCAAATTGACCAAGGGCAATGCATGGACTGTGTGTGGATCCTGATGTGAACACAGTAAGTCTTTAAAAAAAAAAAAAAAAAAGAAAAGTGATGTGGGGTGCTGGGGTGGTTGACTAAGTGTCTGCCTTCAGCTCAGGTCATGATCTCAGGGTCCTGGGATCGAGCCCCACATCAGGCTCCTTGCTCAGTGATGAGTCTGCTTCTCGCTCTCCCTCCGCCCTCCCTCCTGCTTGTGCTCTCTCTCTCTCTCAGATAAATAAATAAGATCTTTTTTTTTTTTTTTAAGTGCTGACATAATTAGGAAATGTGAATACTGATGGACATTGGATGATACTAGGGAATTACTATTTTGGTGGCAGTATGATAATGATAGTGGGTTTTGCTTTTTTTACTATAAGAACTCTTATGTTTACATTTAACAAGACACACAGAAGTATTTCATCATATATGAAATATGATGTATTCACTTATAAATCACTGGAGAAATAACACCTGGGTGGCTCAGTGGGTTATGCCTCTGCCTTCGGCTCAGGTCATGATCTCAGGGTCCTGGGATCAAGCCCCATGTTAGGCTCTCTGCTCAGCAGAGAGCCTCCTTCCCCACCTCCCCTGCCTGCCTCTCTTATGATCTCTGTCTGTCAAATAGATAAATAATCTTAATAATTAAAAAAATCACTGGGGAAGGAGAGTAGGTAGTCACAGAGATAAGACAAGAGTGACCATGAGTTAGTAGTTGCAGAAGAAAGGTGATGGGTACATGGGGTTTTATCTCTGCCTCTGTGTAGAAATTTCCAAAACTACCATGTAAAATAGAAGTCTAAGAGCACAGGCATGTAAAGAATCAATGATCCTATCTGCAGCCCAGCCCTCAGGCTTGAATCCCCCCATCTGTGGAACCAGGCCTCTCCCACCACGAGGAATTGAGACTTCCCTGAATTCCTGCAGCTCTAGGGGAAGCCAGGAGCTTCTGTGTCTCCTAACACCCTGAGCTGACTCCCTGACTTCCTGAGGAGCCAGAATTCCCGAATTCTGTAAGTAACCGAGTCATTCCTTGACTACACTGAGAACAGTGTGAGCCCTGGCTGAGCGTCCCCTACTTACCTGTGTTCGCGTAACACGCGCAGCAGTTCAGCAGGTGAGCACAACCGGCTTGGAGGACAGAAGCAGCTTGTAGGGGGCAGCCATTCATCCAGTTGGCTCAGAACTGTCCTGGTTTTAGCACTGAGAGTCCCCTGTCCTGAGAAGCAAACTCTCCTCAGCTCTGGGCAAACCTGGACGGTTGGTCACCCTGAGCCTACTTCGGAGGGACCCATAGTCTTTCCACCATGTAACATGGCTCTCCCAAGTTGATGAGTAGAATGTTCTCAATGTTTTTTGGTTTTGTTTTTAAAGATTTTATTTATTTGACAGAGAGAGACACAGAGAGAGAGGGAACTCAAGCAAGGGAAGGGGGAGAGGGAGAAGCAGTCTTCCCGCTGAGCGGGGAGCTGGATGCCAGGCTTGATCCCAGAATTCTGGGATCATCGGACTCAATCCCAGGACCCTGGGGTCATGACCTGAGCAGAAGGCAGACGCTTAACAACTGAGCCACCCAGGCGTGCCGAATGTTCTCAATGTTAAGGGCTTTGCCCATACTTTTTCTTCGTGGCAACCAATAAAAAATAAATGAAAAAATTAGTATTAATGGAAACCTGAGAAAATAATGATGAACATTAGCTTGACAGTCCATTTTTCCAAGGGGGTTTCATGGACTCGTGACCCCTTCATATATTCATCTAGATCTTTAGCTCTTGGAGCCAGACTACAGAGAACTAGTTTGAGACTTTCTGCTCTATACTCCACTGACTCTTTCTGACTCATCCCACAGCAACTGCCCAGTAGGAAGGAAGAAACCAAGCCAGCTTGGGGTGTGAACTCCCTGGTCCCAAGGGGCAAAGAGGGCAGGATTTGATAAGCTAATGCTTTCCTAAGCACTACAGGTAGCCGACTTTGCCGGAGGCTGGGGAACACCCACAAAGGCTGGGCAAAGGTTCCTGGTTCCTGATCTCTCCAGCTCCACGCCACTCCATACAGGGCCTCAAAGGAATTTCTGCTCAGCATTTGAAATATGGACCTAAACCCCAAACCCCCAAACCACAGCCTGAAAGCATTTGGAATGTGTTTTTCCTCCTTCCAGGCATTATTCAGTTCTTCACTCATTCATTCATTCAACTCCTCCTATTAGTACAAGCTGGTCAATGGAAGCTTCCTCCATCCCCTTAGTGGTACCTTGACCCCCGCCCCTACAGCCTCCCTTCTGAAGGGTCCTCAACAGCCAGTGATGAAGGGTAAAGGCCAGCCCAGTGAGGAACCTCCAGGGCCCAGCTCCACCATGCCCGCTTCTGTACACCTGTCCCCGTTGCTAGACAGGAGGTGTTGGGGGAAGACACAAGCAAATTAACTTCACAGCACAGGGACCCAGCTAGCTCCTGGAGGAGGCCATCCAGCCCAGACGCTGAGAGTCCCAGAGCCCCACTGAATGTTCTGGGTCCCGCAGCCATCCAGGAGGAGGAATGAGCAAGGTGAACTAACACTTACAAAATGGCTTATAGGGTGTGATCAGCCCCTTCCAGTCCTCACAGAGTCCCTGTGATGAGTGAGCAGAAGGCTAGCTGAAGAGAGAGCAGAAGCTGACGCCCAGCCACCTCCCCCACCCCTACTCCTGAGTGGGACACATGTGACATTCTTCCAGGAAGCTCCCAACTATCTTTAAATTTTTTTTTTTAAGATTTTTTATTTTATTTATTTGACAGAGAGAGAGAGAGATCACAAGTAGGCAGAGAGGCAGGCAGGGGGAAGCAGGCTCCCTGCCAAGCAGAGAGCCCCGTGTGGGGCTCAATCCCAGGACCCTGAGATCATGACTCCAGCTGAAGGCAGAGGCTTAACCCACTGAGCCACCCAGGCCCCCAAAGCTCCCAACTATCTTAATGTTATTGTCTTGCTAGAGGGAAGAAGACAACCTTAACCTGACAATGGCAAAGCCTCCTGTATCCTGTAGGTCCTCTTTAGCATATGAAAGTTCTTTTGAAAACTTCCCATTTTCCTTACCTCCCCCACCCCCAAAGTCTAATACTTCTGTTTCCTGCATAGGTATTGGGTTACCTATGGAGATGAGACCTAGGCATACATCCTTTTGGTGGGAGAATCAAGGGTTGAGGAAGTGGGGGGAGGGGGCTAGAAGATGGCGGCCCGGCGGTCATTTCTATCGTCCCTCCTGCATTCCTGGAGCCACTGACCCAACAGTTCTGGGTGCTGCTCTTCCCTTTTACCCACTCCTCCTACCTGAGCAGGATGGGCTGCCTACGCTACAGGCCCTAAACAAAATGGAAATGCGGAGCCCCTTGTTCAGACACTATTAAGAATTTCAAGGTGGTGGGGCGCCTGGGTGGCTCCGTAGGCTCAGGTCATGATCTTGGGATCTGGGGATCGAGTCCTGCATCGGGCTCCTTGTTCTGTGAGAAGCCTGCTTCTCCCTCTTCCACTCTCCCTGCTTGTGCTCTCTCTCTCTCTTTCTCTGTCAAATAAACAAATAAATAAATAATTAAAAAAAAAATAATTTCAAGGTGGTCACAGCACAGCACTGAAACAAGTATGGGTCTTCGGAGCATGAGGTGCTTTGTAACTGCATGGGCCAGCTCCCGTCCTGTGGTACCTGACAGAAACTGGTTGCTCAGGTGAAGCACGAGATGGCACCTATGAGCACTCCCTGTGTTGTGTGGAGGCTCCCGGTACCTCGAGCCCTCGGGTTACTAGAAGGACAGGACGCTTTGCCTGTGGAGGCCTTGTGGTTGATGTGTACAGTGGCCAAGTTAAGAGCCACTCCTTACTCCGTGCTCGCTAGCAGGTGCCCAGATACAGGCCAGAAATCACATTTGGCTTACACCAAGCATGGGACTCGAACACAGCCCTGTGTTCTCCTGGGGCTCAGGGGAGAGATTTCACCTTCTCTGATCCTTATAACCCCTCTTTAAGCTGCTGTGGGCTTCTCTGGTGCCTTCTGCTTTTTCCCAGAAGTGGGCCGGAGGTGGTTCCCCACCACTTTCTCCAAACCGATCCTGGATTTGAACGAGCCATAAACCTTATGACCTATAATTTATAAGGTAGGAGGAAGACAAGCTTAAAATTGTTTACAAAAATGCCAGGCACTGCGCATCTTAGGGGGCAGGCAAGGGTGTGTTCCGTGGATTATCTCATCTTCCGTGGATTATCTCACCTTCCTTGGATTATCTCACCTTCTGTCAGGGGATGGGGAGAGACCAAGTGACAGATTACCTCCTGGGTGCTTATCAGAAAATTCCTGATCTTCAACTTAAGATTTACATTTTTGGGAGAGGTTGAATCTGTGTTTAGGTTAAGTATTAGCTGGATGTGGTAACATTGTTCTAAGTGACACCATTTGGACCTTTGGCTTTCTTTGTACCTGGTCATCTTTCGACTGCAATATTCCAGTCCCTCAAAGGCAGAATACGAGCTGGAGGGGGAGGGGTCCGGAGTGACACTTGACTAAGAGAGCTAGGTCTTTCAAGGAGCCGCAGGGGTGGGGGGGCCGGCCTCGGACACATTCCTATGACACATGGCCACAGGAACATGGCAGGCTCTGGCTCCTGATCCTCACGGGTAAGACAAGGCTGGTCCTAAGAAGACGACATAGTGACCCTGAAAGACCCGCGGATCCCCTTACCCAAGAATCCAACACTGCCACTGGATGCAATCAGCAAGAGGTTCTTTATTGTTACGCAGGCGCCTGCGGATGGTCAGCGCGCGCCTGCGGGTGGTCAGCAGCTCCTGCTAGCTGAGCACACCCGGCTGGGGTGGTGCCGGGTTTTTATAGACAGGTACAAACAAGTTTTGGGTGGGGCGCAACTGATTGGTTGACAGTTAGAACTTTTGAAAAAGGCCTTAGTGGAGTTTGCTGATTGGCTTTGGGGACCCGCGCGCGAAGAGAGAGGCGGGAAGGGGGAACAAGCTGATTGGTTCTGAGGGCCCGCGCGCGGGAGGAGAGAGGCAGGGAGGGGGAACAAGAAGGGGGAAGGTAGGAATGCCATCATGGCGTCTTCTATTATTTCTATAAGCCAAGCAGTTACAGAAGGGCAAAAGAGCAATTAATAACCTAATTTACGCCTAAAAGCCAGCGGTTCACAGAAAAGCAAACAAGTGGTTAGTTATCCTATCTATCTTCTAGGGGAGGGGTCTTTCAACCCTAGCTTTAAAGATTAGAGGTCTTGGAGGGCCAGTGGAGCAGCCAGTCATAGCAAGATCCCCTTCCCCACTCCCCCTAATCTCTTGCTCACTCTTTCCTGATAGAGAGCACTCTGCTTGTCTTCCTTAACTTCGTCTCCCTGATACTGAAGAGAAACAAACACACTTTCCGTCTGTGCAACACTTGTTTAGAAGTTGGAGCCCAAACCCTTAACCTTGGCTTAACTGGACCTAGGACCTACCCCACCCCCCAGAAGAGCACCTTAAAATGGACAACCAGTGCACTTGGGTCTTAATCTGACTAGAGGGTACACAGGTATTTTGCATTCTGCATCCAATTCCAATGTGTGGAAGAACAGAGGAGGTTCACATTCAAAGTAATTCTCTGACACCAGCTGGGGGTCCTACAGTTCAACTCAACTCTGACACTATCTCCCCAGAGACAGCATCAGAGTCCACGGGGCTCCATCCCACAAGACTGCCCCCCACGACCCCCCTCTTCAGACGCCAGTCTCAGCCAGACGGTCCCCTGGGCTCCTGATCCCTGCCTGTATATCTGATATTCCCACAACCTCCTCCCCAGGTTCAATTAATTCGCTAGAGCTGCTTGAAGAACTCAGAGACACGTGTTACTTACCAGATCACCACCCCATATCATCCATGAAAAGATATAAGTCAGCAACAGCAGATGTTGGAGATGCGTGGGGAAACGTGGGGAAAAGGCAGGGGGCTTCATGTTCTCTCTGGCGGCACTCCTCCCCCAAAACCTCCCTCTGTGTACAAACATCATAGTTCTCCCATCTGTCTTTTTGGTTTTTTTCTGGAGTTTCATTACGTAGGCATGCTTGATTAATTCATTGGCCACTGGTAACTGGTTCAACCTCCAGCCCTTCTCTCCCCCCTGCCCCAGGCAAGAGGCTGGGGGTATGACTGAAAGTTCCAACCCTCCAATCACACAGTTGGGCACCCCCTTACAACCAGCCCCCATCCATAGTTGCATCTAAAATTTACTTATTAATCTAAGAAAAGACACTATTATCCCTCTTATCCCTTAGGGAATTCAAGGGTGTTAGGAGCTCTGTGCCAGAATGGGAACAAAGATCAAATATATATTTCCTATTATAAACCAAAATGTCACGATGGATTTCTTGAGATTCTCAGAGGGCTCTGATTTGCAAAAGAGATCAAGATTGGACATTCTTGAGTTACTCACATCTTGCCAGCTGAACTCTCAGTTTTCTCCTAGGCTGGAGGTTCTTTTAACATATTTCTGGGGTTTGAAGGAATGTTCAGGAACTCACTTCAAGCCAGTTGCTATAGCCCTCAGAGCCTCAGAGAAGATTCCTTGAAGATGATTGTAGAGAGCAAGTTGTAGTCAAAAGAGTGAGTCATGTCAAGGAGTGAGTCATGCAACTGCCAAGGGCGTTGCAGTAACATCACAACCCCAGGAGGTCTGCAAAGGCCCAAGACTGACTGAACTCCTTGAAAAAAGGAGCACTTTGGCAGACAGCTGTGGGACTCTCCAGATGCTGACCCTTCTGCACTGACCTCTGAACAGAACAGAGTTCCTCCACCCTGTGTGTCCATCCTGTCCCACCCCCCCACCCTGGGTGCCTCCAAGAGCTGAGCTCAGCTGCTCCTGATCTGGGCCTCACCCCCACCATGCCATGCTCAGGGACTCGCTGCAGGTTTGGATCATTAACATTTTACCTCTTATCGTATCTCGTTTGTCGTGTGACTTTGTCTTGTGCTTGCTTTGTGTGACCTGTATGAAGCCAAGTTAAATGGGTGTGAAATGTCATTGACTTTGGAATCTTGGATCTGCTTTGCAATTACATTAACCTTGAATGGATCAAGCTGACATTGTGGAAAGACACAGCCTTTGTGTGCCCCCTCTTTGTGGCATGCTGGTGACAGCGGTACAGATGCCGTGGTGTGGGTGACTGGGGATGGAATATACCTGGAAAGACAGACTCTTTCAAGAATTCTAAAGCAGATTAATTCATTCACCTCAGAAGGGTTCAAGGAGCAGGCTGCTGAGTAACTGGTCCCAAAATGTTCCCTCGATGGAACAAAACCCCAGCTTTGACAAACATTCAATACAATGTTTTGGGGTTTTTTGTTTGTTTGTTTTTAAAGATTTTATTTATTTATTTGAGAGAGAGAGTAAGAAACAGACAGAGATAGTGAAAGAGAGTGGGAGGAGGGAGAAGAGGGATCCCTGCAGGGCAGAGATCCCAATTCGGGTCTCCATTCCAGGACCCTGGGATCATGACCTGAGCCAAAGGAAGACACCTAACTGACTGAGCTACCTAGGTGCCCTGATACAATGTTTTTACTGGATAGCTCTTACCCAGGAACAGTGGATGATTAGTTCTTTCCTCAATCAGATCACTGACATGGTGTCTGAACATAGTAAGCAAAGGAATTGATCTTTTTCCTCTGGAGTTCCACCCCATTTGGGTGGCTGGAGTACCAGGGACACACATTCAGGAATAATCAGTGGCCAAGGCACTCCTGAACACTTTGGACATTTCCTCAAATCAGATCAATTGTAGTAAGATACAAGATATACATGATTTGAAATTTATCACCTTGATCATGTTTAACTATACAGTTCCGTGTCAGTATATTCCCAGCACCGTGCAACCGTCACCATGGTCCATCTCTGGAACTTTTCATCTTGCAAAATTATACCCATTAAACTTTCCACTTCACCATCCCCCTCCCCCCCACTCCCCCTCCAACCCCATCCCCTAACAACCACAATTCCACTCTTCAATTCTAGGAATTTTACTACTTTATACTTTTTATAAGATTTTATTTCTTTATTTGACAGAGAGAGACACAGCGGGAGAGGGAACACAAGCAAGGGGAGTGGGAGAGGGAGAAGCAGGCTCCCCACTGAGCAGGAAGCATGATGTGGGCTCCATCCCAGGACCCCTGAGATCATGACCTGAGCCAAAGGCAGATGCTTAAGTGACTGAGCCACTCAGGCATTGCAGAATTTTACTATTTTAGATACCTCCTATAAGTGAAATTATGCAGTATTTGTCTTTCTATGACAGACATATTTCATGTAGCCTAATGTCCTCGGGTTTCATCCATGTTGCAGTGTGTGTCAGAATGTCCCTCCTTTTAAAGGCTGAGCAATTTGCCATGGTAAGTATACCCTTCATTTTCTTTACCCACTCATCTGTTGGTGGACACTTGTGCTGCTTCTACCTTTTCATGGTTGTGAATTCTGTGAATGTGGGGGTGCAGATATCTCTTTGAGACCCTGCTTTCAATTGTTTGGGGTGCATACCCATGGGATTGCTGGATCATATGGTAATGCTATTTTTAATTGTTTGAAGAGCCATTCTGTTTTCGATGGCGGCCGCACCCTTTGATGTTCCCAGTACCAATGCGCAAGGGTTGCAATTTCTCCACATCCTCACCAACACTCCTTGATATCTGCCTTTTTGATAGCAGCCCTCCTAAGGGTTGTGAAATCCAGAGGCCCAGCTTGTACCTGTGTCTCCCATACATAAGTTACTCAGCTCGGTAATGCCATCCAGCCACCTGCATAAAATCTGTCTGTATTTGGAACCAGTGCAGAGTATGGAAATAAATGCTAATACTAGGAGGAGCCATTAAGTGGAGACTCCAGGAGCCATGCATATCTCAGAACATTCCAGCACCAACCAGGTGTGGTCCTGTGGCAGACAGTGCCCTTACCACCGACCTGATATCCACGCCCCCTTTCCTTCTTGCCACAGGACACCAATTTTGCATGAGGAAGCCGGGTACAGTGAAAAACTACCAATTCCAGTCCCATCTGCAGCTAGAAATGGCCAGTTCTGAATATGGAAATGCAAGGTTGTGAGATGAGGCAGCTGAGAAAATCCTTTGAGAAAGGGCTGGCATGTGTCTTTTGTTCTTAGCTCTGCCTTCTCTTTCTGCCCAGAATGGAAACACCATGTTGAAGGTGGAGCGGCTACTCCGGGCCCACAAAGAGACAAGTCTGAGACCCAAACACACTTGCTAAAGCTGGTCAAGCAGGAAGATGGAGTTTGAGCCCCACAGTGGCATGTGGAGTTGCTGCGTCAGGCT
Source organism: Mustela nigripes (assembly GCF_022355385.1). Classification (NCBI taxonomy): domain Eukaryota; kingdom Metazoa; phylum Chordata; class Mammalia; order Carnivora; family Mustelidae; genus Mustela; species Mustela nigripes. The sequence goes on from NC_081559.1 coordinate 102,233,795, forward strand.
GGGAGGACCTAATACCAGCTTTTTTGACCTGTGAGAAAAAAAATTCGGTTTCTGATGAAGAAAAAGAAGAAGGAGGAGGAGGAGGGGAAGAAGGATGGGAAGGGAAAGTGGGAGAGGGAGAAGGAGAAGGAAGGAAGGAAAGGGGGAAACAAACCATACCATATTTCCACTTTCCATTGTAGACATTGCTGTTGGGCCAACCAAGGGGAGGTTCCATTTTGGTCCTGCCCTGGTATGTCTTGCCACAACAACCCTTGTTCCAAACTTTTCGGAGAAGAGTAGGAGAGAAAATCAAGAAGGTTAACATTAGATGGATTTCCAGAAATTCAGTAACTAATCATTGGCTCAACCTCTGCAATAAAAGAGAATTTATTTTTAAGGAGAAGGAAAGAAAGAAAGAAAGAAAGAAAGAAAGAAAGAAAGAAAGAACAAACGGAAGGAAGAAAGAAAGAAAGAAAGAAAAGGAAGGTAGGAAGAAAGAAGGGAGAGAGGCAAGGAGAGGGAAGAAAGAAATCTTTTCCTGTGGAAGACTTTTGCCACCATCCCAGAATGCCAAAATGATGCAAGCTTTAGATCGAATCCGCACTCTTTTGTTTGGCCTTGCTGCGTCTGGGACACGAGCTTGAGGGCGAGGAAAGTCAAATCTCTGCCCTTTGTGGGACACCCTGCCTCGGTGGGTCCCGTGTCACAGCCAGCAGCTGTGCGGACATGAGGAGAGGAGAGGTGCTCCTGCCCTACGGCCCCAAGACACATCACCACGGAAACGGAGGCTTCACTTGAGGCCTTCCCACTTCAAACACACAGGACCAGAACCCCTGGAAGCAAGGAAAGCGTCTTCACCAGCTCAGGAGAGCGTGAAAGAACTTGGCATTTTCACTGAGGGGTACACAAAAGGACACATATAAGAAATGTTTGAAAAGCACCAATTCAATGAATGCTAACAAGCAGCGTGCTCCCTGACAGAGCGTTCTCCCAGGAACACATGGCCAGCTGGTTCAGCCGCATCCCAGGGAAGTCTGAAGATGGGAAACCCTCCAAGGAACCCCTAACTTCCTCCTTTGGGGGGCCTTACCTCCACTGGTTCCAATTCACACAGTGAAGCCTGCGTTCTGTTAAGGAACCAGGCCTCTCTGGGTCTAGGAACTCCTATGAGCCTCCTGCTCTATCCCCAGTGGGTTTCTCTAGGCACTGGCCTTACAGCGGGTGGCCTGGCTTCCTTATTATGTGGGAGGAGAACCAAGCCCACAGGGAGCCCAGGCTCTCAGCTCCTCCCCAGGAGACCCCAGGAAAGGGGTCTTTCACAGCATACACCTTTAAGGCCCCACCCAGGACTACCCTATTTGGGTTATGGATCCACCCATCAGGCACATTGCTGTCACTGCCTTGGGATTCTGTGATTTGTGGCTCTGTTGTAATGGAGAGACATGGACAGTGGGACAGAGCCAGTCCCCACCGGCCCAGCCCAGAGGTCTATAACCGGGTGGTGTGTGTGTATATGGAAGGCAGTTAGTTGGGCGCCATGTTTTGGCGGGGGAATAATACATCGATCTATTGACTGTAATCTCAGGCAGAGGCCAGCAGAGGGAGATGTTGTGATTTTTCTGGAATTTGTGGAGTCCGGGGGCCCAGAGACAGGACTTGGAAAGCCAACTCTGTGCTCCGCTGGGACAATTCTGTTGGTGGTATTAGGGAGGAAACATTTTCATCTACCCTTCAAGGTTCTAGTGGTCCAAGAATTAGAATGACAGATTAACAGGAGAAAATAAAATATAACTGTGGACCTGTGGAGAGTCTGCATAAAAACAAGATTGCAAACACGGAATGAAGAATACACGTTATCCTGAACTAAGGAGACGTGCATAGGGGTCTGGGGCTTCAAAGAGGAGGAAGACAATTCACAGGAAGATGAAAAAGAGTAAATATTTGGTAAACAAATATTTGCTGGGTCCCCTCAGGAACAATGAGACAGAGGCATTGTAACAAACAGACTTTGCTGAATTCCTCCCCGTCCACTAGCCTCAGTTCATAATCATACTGTGGTTCTCTATGGTCATAGCTCCCTTCCTCAAACAGTTGCGTCCATTACCTACATACTTCTAGGCAGTTAAGGGGAAGGCTTGAATTTCTTCCTAAGTCTTTTGGGCCTTGATCATTTTAAGCTTGAAATAATTTGTAAGGCAAAGTGGTACATCTTGGGGTGACTCCTTCTAAACCCCCAGAGTGGTGTGACCTGGGATAAGTGGCAGAACAGTTCAGCCCAGTCCCCCCTGCCCAGGAGGGTGTAGGGTGGGCAGACTGAGAGCCACAGACACACAGTCCTCCTGCCTGGTACACTTTCCAATGACATTTTGCCCAAAGAGAGGCATTTCCAGGTTCTTCACTTGCCATCTCTGCTCACCACCTAGAACATTCTGGAAAGCTCTAGAAAATAGACTTAAGAGACTCTTTGAATAAGCACTCTTTTCCAAGCACCCCGGATGTGAGCAGTGAGTCTGGGTTGAGAGTGACATGCTGAGGTTCAGAGTGCTGACCTTGCAAAGAGGCCTGGGTTTAACCCCCCAAAATGGTATCCATTACCATCTATGTGTGCCTGGGTCTGTTGCTTAACCTCTCTGAGCTTGTTTCCTCCCTCCAAATGGATATAATCATAGTGCCTGCCTTAAAAGGGGGAGATGAGGAATAAATCAAACAATTCACTCTAGCATGCTTGGCATGGGACCTAGGACATAAGTGCTCGGCAAATATTACTATATTATTGCACCTCTAACACAAACCACACATGAATACCTTTTTTATCTGAGGGTGCATAAATCAGATTTCCAAATATTTGCAGCTAGCCCTGTCAGGTATGAGTGACTTTAAGTCTTTTAAGTCCCTCATGGGCTCCTTGTCCTCTTAAACTTTTCCCATTGACGTGAGCACATAGGAACACGGAGCAGTGTAATAAGTGAATTCAGTACTAACTCCCCGGACTCTGTTGGGGAATTTTTGGAGGACTGATTTCCCAGTTCTTGCTTGTGTTTGAGCCGTGAGACACTGCTGGGTAAATGGAAAAGCAAGGACTTTTGCGTCTCAAGAGAGATGTGCAAACAAGTGTCGCCATCTAGATCCACACCGTACATGCCTACACACGCGTGGTCTCTGACTTACAACATTTACCGAAACAAAGAGCCAACACCCACCCTGCCCTTCGGAACCCACCTTGCTTTGTAAGTGGTGGGAAGCAGACACACAAGCAAAACTCTAAGGTCAAAATGTTATAGGACTTTTTTTTTCCTCCATGGCTGCCTGTGGTTCTTGGTCACGCCCCTTCAAAGAATGATGAGGTAGACCAGAGGGATGGGCAGCAAAGCAAAGTGTATTGAGCAATAGCTAAAGGATAGTACCTCCCTGAGGAGGGAGGGGACCTGAAAGGGTTGCCGTGGGAGGTTTTAAGTTTAGGGGGTTTTAGGGGCTTCTTAGCAGGCTGTTTTAATGTGATTAACCCTCCTCACGCCTGTCATCTAATCAGGATTTTGTCACATGGAACAGGAGGGAGGGATCCTTGCAGGGCGGGGCGGGAGGGGGTGGGGTAAAACCCTTTTTTTTAAGGGTAGTTTTCTGTTGTGGGTGCCTGGGTGGCTCAGGTGGTTAAGCATCTACCTTCAGCTCAGGTGCTGATCTCTCATTCCTGGGATCGAGCCCCACATTGGGCTCCTGGCCCAGGGGGTGTCTGCTTCTCCCTCCTCCCCCTTGCAGGTACTATTTCTCTCTTTCCCTCTCTCACTCTCTTTTTTTCTCTCTCTCTCAAATGAATAAATTTTTTGAAAAGGGGGGGTGGTTTCCTCTTAGGGCGGGGTTCCCTTGTCTCTGTCTGCCTGCCTTCCAATTATCCTACATCAAAAACATCTTCTGGGGGCACCCGAGTGACTCAGTCACTGAGCATCTACCTTCGGTTCAGGTCATGGTCCCAGCGCTGTGGAATCGAGCCCTGCATGAGGCTCCCTGCTCCAAAGGAAGCCTGCTTCTCCCACTCCCACTCACCCTGCTTGTGTGAGAGGGATCTCTCACTGTGTCTCTCTCCTTCAAATAAATAAATAAATAAATAAATAAAATCTCTCAAGAACCCAGAAGAGAAGAAGGTAAACAAGAAACTAAGGAAAGCAAAAAGCCCTTAGGACAGAGATTTTCAATCTCAGCTGCATATTTAAATCTTCTGGGGCACCTGGGTGGCTCAGCTGGTTAAGCCACCGCCTTCTGCTCAGGTCATGATCCTGGAGTTCTGGGATTGAGTCCCATATCAGGCTTCCCCTGCTCCACAGTAGCCTGCTTCTTCCTCTCCCTCTGCCTGCCACTCCCCCTGCTTGTGCCCTCTTGCCTCTCTCTCTCTGTCAGATAAATAAATAAAATCTTAAAAAAAAAACTCATCTGGGAAGCCTTAAGAAAGAATGTCCATCCGCAGCCCCACAGAGACACTGAATTGATTGGTCTGGGGTGGGGGTTGGTCTTGGGTGTCTTTTTACAAGTTCCCCAGGTGATCCTAGTGTGCAGGTTGGGTTGAAAATCCTGGTTTAGGGTCTAGCATCAGCCTAAAAACTTTCTGTAGTCCCATTTTTCTACAAGGCCTGGTAGTGTTCAAATTAGGGATCTGTCTTGGTATACCAGTATCTATCTGCATGTTAAAAGTTTACTTCCTTGAGGGAAGTAAATTGACCATCTACCCACTTAATGTTAATGGTTCCTCACACCCAGTTGAGTTCCAGGTCAATGAAGGAAGGAAGCTGGGGAAAGGGGAGTAGAGAACGTTAGGGAGGGGACCTGGGCAGGGTGTGCCCCAGTCACAATTCTAGAGTCTAGGACAATGTTTTTAACTGAGCAGCCCAGATCATTAAATCTAAACTTCCATCAGCTGAACAGCCATAGTAAACCAGTTGGGGACCACTGGTATATGGGGAGAAAGTCACCAGGAAGCAGACTGGTAATGACAGAAGATACTGTTGGGAAACAAAGTTTTCCCCCACCCTCTTACGTTAGATCATTGGGCCCTGTAAATTAAAGAAACAAATGACATGGGTGCATGGGTGGCTCAGTGGGTTAAGCCGCTGCCTTCGCCTCAGGTCATGATCTCAGGGTCCTGGGATCGAGTCCCGCATCGGGCTCTCTGCTCAGCAGGGAGCCTGCTTCTTCCTCTCTCTCTGCCTGCCTCTCTGCCTACTTGTGATCTCTCTCTGTCAAATAAATAAATAAAATCTTAAAAAAAAATAAATAAAGAGACAAATGACAGCTTAGCAAGAACAAAGACGGAGTTTAATCATGTACAAACAGGGGTGTACACACACACACACACACACACACACACAACATGACTGAAAGAGGAGCTGGAATTTGGTGCTTCTATGCCACTAAATAGAGAAAGGAGAGGGGAAGAAGATACTCTTGAAAAGAGCCAATGACTTCTTAAAAGGGGAAGTAAGAGAGAAAGGGCACTTACAGGAAAACAAATGACTTTGGGGAAAGATCAACAGGCTCTTAGGAGAGCAGATGGGAGATGTGATATGGTGACAACTTCTGTTTAGGTGGGATGCTGACTTTTAGTCTCTAGCGATAAGACTTCCATTGTTGGACTTCCATTCCATTTTCCATTGTTGCTCCCAGGGAGCGGATTGATGATGATTGGGTTAGAACGGTAGCAGAAGATGCCATCCCACAATATGCCACTTTGTCATAAGGATTATTTTGAGCTGAAGGCAACTGAGAAAAAGCAGAGACAAGAGAAATTCTCTGGGGCACCTGGGTGGCTCAGTGGGTTAAAGCCTCTGCCTTCCACTCAGGTCATGATCTCAGGGTCCTGGGGTCGAGTCCCACATTGGATATCGGATTCTCTGCTCAATGGGGAGCCTGCTTCCCTTCCTCTCTTTGCCTGCCTCTCTGCCTACTTGTGATTTCTGTCAAATGAATAAATAAAATCTTTTTTTAAAAATAATTTAAAAAATTAAAAAAAGAGAAGTTCTCTGTCCATTCGCTATTTCCCTAAAAGCAGAACATAAACTTACCAAGGTGTCCATCCTCTCTTCTCTACCAGTAAGGATAAAACTTCATCACAGGGGACAACTGTAGACCCCTACCAGCTCAGACATGGCCCCAGAGGAAGCCACTTCACAAGATTACTAACTGGCCCCTACCTTCCACTAATCTCCCCCATGGATTTGCCTCCCCACGACTCACTGCCCTGGAAACTCAGCCTTTTTCCTTTGTCTTGCCATTTTTTTTTTCACTTGCATGTGGAATCTAAAAAGAAAAAAAAATGAACAACAACAAAAAAAGGGACTCAAATACAGAGAACAAACTGGTGGTTGGGGGAGGGGGAATGAATGGCATAGGGAAAGGGGATTAAGAGGTACCAGTTTCCAGTAGTGAACTAAATAAATCACAAAGATGGAAAGCACAGCTAAGGGGATAGAGTCAATAGTATTGTAATAATGTTGTACGGTGACAGAGGGATACACTGACCGTGAGCAATGAGCAGTGCATGTAACTGTCCAGTCTCTAAGTTGTATATCCCAAACTAATCTAACATTGTCACTTATATTTCAATAATAAATAAAAATTATAAAATAAATGTAATATTCTTTTTAAAATGCTGCAGGGCCAAGTTCTAACCCACTTCTTTGAGTTACTAATCACTGAGTGCCTGCCTCCCCACTGCCCCCAACCCAGTGTCCGTAGGTGATACTCCCACTAACAAACTATTACTTGTTTTTCTCTTGTGTATCCATCTTTTGTCAGTCCAGTTGACAGGGCCCCAGACAATGACCCAAAGATGGGTAGAGGAAAAACAGTGTTTCCTTCCCTTCAAGTTCTTTTGAGGCTCTGCTTTTAGGTGGATAAGGCAGATCAGAAAAACAAAGAAACATACAAACACAGCAACCTATTCTCAAACAACTTGAGTTCCAAAGGGTTTTGATGTCCCAGTGGTGAATTCTGAATCACTTCAACATGAAACCCTTAACTTCTGTGAGACCTGGGCTTTTTCACTAGGAAAATGATAAAAAATGTCTTTTTCCCCTCCTATTCTCCAGTTCTCCAAGATGGCAGCCCTGGGGCCAGCTTGGGGCCAGCTCTAATGGGCCAGGCCTTTTCACCTTGCCGCCATGGATAACCAGCTTCTAGGAGGGGCACAACCAAGTCAAAGCAGGAAACTACCCTCTGCTCCCCCTGTCCCTCCCCCACCAAAAAGTTTGGAAAACAAAAGGGGAGAAAGTTTGGAACCTACTTGGTTCCAAGTACCTCCATGGTTAGGAAAACCTTTTTATACCTACAAATAAATATGTAAATGTGTAATAAATACCTCTGTCATGAATTATAGTCCATTAGGAAGTTGAAGTTTGGGGACCTTCTCAGTCCTTACCATGTACTCGTCACCCCACCATCCCCACAGAGCGCATCAGCAGGTCTTCAGACTGAGAACAGCAGTTCTTCGATACAGTCAATAGTTTGGACCAGTGGTCACCAATCATCATGGGAGGCAGAACTGGAAGAGCCTTTTGCAGTGCATGTCTAAGAGTCCACATGCGAACGTGTACTTTTCCCAATCAAGAAACTATCGTGTCGGATTCTGAAAATTTTTTGGAGTTATAAACATGCTCTGGTTTATACCCATCAAAATAGCAAATTTTAACAAAGAGAATAGAATCAGATGTAGACAAGGATGTGGGGAGACACAGCTGACACAGCTGTGGGTGCTGGTGTGCACCGAGGACTCATTCTGGGGAGCGACAGGCACATTCGGCATATTCAAGTACATATATGGGCGTCGTGCCCTGGCATCTTGGGAACAGGTCACAGGCATTTGCTAAATTGTTCGAGAACATTCAGTTCTGCCAGAAAAATGGGAAGGATGAAATTCAGAAGGCGTTGAGTACAGATGGATAGGACACAACAGACAGACCAGAAGATGGTACCGGGAATATAGACAGAAGGGGGTTGAAGGAGCAGAAGATGGGAACTATTCCTGGTATGTTACATTTCCCCAGGGGCACAGACTAGTTATGAAACTAGGTATACACAAAGCATACAAGACATCTGATACTCATGATTTTGATGGGGCTTCCCACTGCTGACCCATTCTGCCCCCGGGGTCCTCTGCCAGAGAAAGTCCAGGGCTGTTCGTCAGACTCTTGGTGAGTTAGAGCTGGGTCTGGCCCACTATTCCTTTGACCCTAATAGAACAAGGGCACCTTCTGTCTTCTGGGCCCCTTGCTCAAACCTCAACCCCTGCCGGTTTAATTCACCCTCAATAGAAAAGGCTAATGTCAGGGAGAGAGAGAGAGAATACAAATGATATGAATACCCAGTTAATGTAGCAAACATTTTTCTTTTAAAGATTTTATTTATGTATTTGACAGAGAGATAGAGAGAGAGCACAAGTACACAGAGCGGCAGACAGAGGGAGAGGAAGAAGCAGACTCCCCTACTGAGCCAGGAGCCTGATGCGGAACTCGAGTCTGCTTGTTCCTCTCCCTCTGCCACTCCCTCTTCTTGTACTCTCTCTCTCTCTCAAATAAATAAATAAAATCTTAAAAAAAAAAAAAGAAAGAAAGAAAGAAAAGGAAAGGAAACAGAAGAAGATTGAAAGCCCAATGTCACTTAAGAATGCCAAAGGCACACGTCTGTGTGTACACACACGGGTATCTGCCTGTAGTTAAGGATACATAGTGAACACATTAAAGGGGGTGCCAGCAGGGGTATGAACAAGAAGAAGGTAAATGTTAGGCAGATCTTGAATGCAAGGATCTTGTCACTGTGCCAGGCCCGGAGCAGAATGGTTGATTATGCCCTCAACGGGGGTCCGACAAAACAGAGCTGGGGTGGGAGTCCATCTCTTGGCTGAAAAGTTGGAGAATCACATAAATCTCTAGAAATACGTAGGAGCTAGAGAATGCCACATCTAGAATTCTTGAAATGCATTAATAAAATCAGTTTATAAGGGTCAGAGACAAAATATCAACCAGGGCAAACTTGGAAGCGAGGTAGAAGCGTCCTTTCACCATCGACAAAGAGATGCCCTCTGTAAAGGAGGTGTGGGCTTGGAACCTTGCACAGAGGAGCATTGGAGGCATGATTGGTCAGCATATATACCTGCCTTGCTCCCATCCCTTCCTTGCCCACAGCCTCTGCTGCCCAGGGGGCCATGTCTCATACCATGTGACCCTGTCCCCAGCCCTTGGTCACAGATTTTCTGGACTGGGTGGGCCCTAGCCCAAGAGTAATCAGCACTAGCCTGTTAGGTTCTCTTTAAAATGAATAGGGGGGCACCTGGGTGGCTCAGTTACTTAAGTGTCTGCCTTTGGCTCAGGCCATGATCTCAGGGTCCTGGGATCAAGTCTTGCATGAGGCTCTCTGCTCAGCAGGGAACCTGCTTCTCCCTCTCCCTCTGCCTCTTCCGCTGCTTGTGCGCTTTCTCCCTCTGTGTCATATAAATAAATAAAATCTTAAAAAATAATAGTGATAAGCTGACCAGCTTGGCTCTCCTGGACTGAGGGGACTCTGTCTCCAGACCCTGAACATGGAAGAGAGATATCACTACCAGAGGAGTGACAGCTGCTGCAGGAAAGTCATGAATTTGGGCAGGAGAGACTAGGGTGGGTCTCAGGCAGGCCAGAGTTATGGGGAACCAAAACCAAGGCCAAGGAAGAGAAGGGCATGGTGGGGGCGGGGGGACGTAGAAATATGCAGACACTGAAAACATGGCTGGGTTACTTTAGGAGTACAACGCAGAGCTGGGCTTACACACTGAATTCTTACAAGGGCCAGGCAGGGGACAGACCCAGGGTAAGATCAGTGGGGCCCATAGAGCCCAGTCTGTCCAAAACGCATTCACCCAAAGTGGCCAAGAAAAGGACCCTCAGGGTTCCAAAGTGTTGCGTTTTCAGAAAAGCTGGGAATCAAGGATTTAGAAGAGAGCCTTCCAATTTTTGGATTGACGATTTTTTTTTTTTGCTTTTATTTAGGAAACACTGGACAAAACGTGTCCATGGATGGAGGATGGTAAGCAGTGAGCTCACAGAGGCCACTGCCCCTCTCCTGGCGAGACGGATTCTTCCCGGTGAATTCCCTAGAGATTTTTGTCTCCCTTATCACTCCTTCCAGATCCTTTGACCCAGCCAGTTTTTCTTGTAAACATCAAATCTAATAACCTGGGCGGAGGGGTGTTTCCCGGGCTTCCCCAGAGCTTAGGCAAAGCCCCGTCTACACTACTTAATTTCCCCTCCATTCCTGCGGTCTAATCTTGATTTCTGAACACTTTGATCTCGATGGGGTGCCGTGATTAGGGAAGAACCCTGCCTTCTTCTCAGGGCTGGGCTGGCAGTCTGCTCTTTGTGACTTCTGAAAGTACTAGGCTAATAGGGACCATCCCCAAGAGACCGGCTGCCTCACAGTATCCCAACAAGTCTGGTGTCCCCGTCTGAAAAGAAGGTGCTAGAAGTGTCCCCAGCATGGGTATGAAGTCTGTCTGGAAATCTTTGGGTCCCTGTACCCTGGGGGCCTCCCATCTCAAGGAAGGACTTGCTTTAGAAAGCAGAGACCGCCTCAGAAAGGTCACCTTCACAGACGGGTGGCATCACGACGTGGAGAAAATTGTTGGCTCAGCTGCCTTTAAAACACACTTTGGGTGTATATTCTTTTTTTTTTTTTTTTAAGATTTTATTTATTTATTCGACAGAGAGAGATCACAAGTAGGCAGAGAGGCAGGCAGAGAGAGAGGAGGAAGCAGGCTCCCCGCTGAGCAGAGAGCGCGATGTGGGACTCGATCCCAGGACCCTGAGATCATGACCTGAGCCGAAGGCAGCGGCTTAACCCACTGAGCCACCCAGGCGCCCCTTGGGTGTATATTCTTTATAGAATGTCCTAAGGACAAAAATGCCTCCGAGAAATTTAAATCTGAGCTCCTTATTGGTATGGTTATTTTGAGACATTATAGGTATATTATAGGATAAAGCAAATGATTCTGCTAAAGTGGTTAGGAGACAAGAATTTTAGCCTAAGAGGACATTTTAAAAATCAAAGAAGTTAAGTAACCCTCTGGAATCTTAATGTTGAATTGATAATATCAGCATAAACTTATAAATTTTCATTGAAATTAAAAAAAAAAAGAAGGTCATCCTCAGAGGTCCTATTGTCATCAGTCCCTGCCACCTTCAACATGTATGTGCCTCTGTGTGTGTGTGTGCGGTTCCTGCTTCATTCCTTAACACCTGCGGCTTGCCTGGGAGGAAGGAGGGACCGAGGCGAGCCCCGTGGCCCCCAGCCACACTAGAATGTGGTAAACAAGGCCTGTGTGTCGCAATCATGGGGCCTGTGACAGGGAGGTCAGAATGCAGGGCTGGAGTGCAGAGCCTAGGAGGCAAAGGGCAAGGAGGAGGCCTGGTGAGGAAGGGACAGGGACTGGCCCAGAGGAAGGGAGCTGGGAGAAGAGGAAGAACCCGTGGGTGAAAGCAAGACCCTGGGAAGGAGGCACGGAGGGAAGAAGGGAGAAGGGAGAGGGGAGAGGCAGAGGGAGATGCTGTTCTGTCTCCAAGGCCAGAAAGCAGGCAAGAGTTGGAGAGGTCCAAGTACAAGGCGAGGGGCAGACTGGGTTAGTCATCAGCTTTTAAGCTGCTCAGTGAACCGTGGACCTCAAGGCTGACTCCCTGCGTGCCTTCTAGGAGGGTCTGCCTCTCTTGCCCCTTAGACCCCAGCCCCAACCCCTCAAGGGAGACAACTCCAGGGCAGAGATCTCCTTCTGCAGGCTGACACTCCCAAACAGCAGGGCTGGAGCCCTGTCTCCTCTCTAAGTATCCCTGGTCCCTGGGGTCGGGGACAGTGGGAAGTCTAGACCACAGGACCTCAGGCACTGGTTTGCCAGACAGTCTTTCGGGCACTTCACAACAGTTGCCTCCTGTACCCTCATGACACCAGGAGGGGTAGTTTCCCCATATGACATCAAAGAGGGGCTTCCAGAGGGGAAGTAATCGGCCCAGAAGGCATCTGAAGCCTGGTCCACCGCTCAGTGCACTCTGAGCTTTACTGAGGGTCCCTGTTTTTAGGACTGGCATGCAGCAGTGAGAGACAGTCCCAGGTCTCAGGGGGTTTCTGGTATTTTAGAGGGGAAGACAGAAAATGCAAGAAACAAATAGAGAAATTGAGCTAATGACAAAGAGCATACAAAGGTCGTCGAGAGGGGCAAGCATGTGGGGGGTGGGCGGCTGCTACTTAGGCTGGGAAGTCAAGCGAGGCCTGGGCCCAGCTGATGTCCCTGCCCAGTAGACACCCAGGAGCTGGGAAGTGGGAGGTCCTCCCGCACAGAGAGAACACAGTGAGCATGGAAGCCCTGAGACCAGGCAAGGCAAGGGAAGTAGGCAGCGATCCGACAACTCCAGCCTCATGGGCTTTGGGAAAAGGGGCTAGGAAGCTGCAAGAAGGAATAGAGGAGGTGGGGAGTGGGGCAGGGAGACCAAGCAGGAGGCTGGTCCACAGACATCGTGGGCTCAGAGATGATGGGGCCCATGGTAGGGAGGATAGATGGGATCCAAGGTGTGAGGGACTATGGGGATGAACAGCGTGGCCTGAACTGGATATGCCAGGGAGGGAGCCGAAAAAAACGGGGAAGCAGAATTTGACCCTAAACCCAAGCATTTTACCACTGACAGAGACTTTGTCTTTTTCTCCCTTGTCCCTCATTGGCCAGGACAGTGGTGGGTACATGGTAGGTATTCAACCAACTCATCCATGTTCTCAGCGAATATTTATTGAGCACTTACTATATGCCTGACTCTGTCCTAGGCACTAGGGATATACCAGTGTGCATGGCAAAGTCCTTGGCCCCTTGGAGCTTATGCTACAGAGGGAAAGGGGATGTGTGTGTGTGTGTGTGTGTGTGTGTGTGTGTGTGTGTGTGTGATTGGTGACTAGAGGTTTTAGATGTGGTGGTCACGGTAAGCTTCCCTGACAAGGTCATCTCTAAGCCTAGATCTCAAAAGAATGGTGAGGCAGGGAGCCTTACAGGTTTCTATTTTGAGGAAGTACATTTCAAACGAATTTTTTTTAAATGATTTTATTTATTTGACAGAGATAGTGAGAGAAGGAACACAAGCAGGGGGAGTGGGAGAGGGAGAGGCTGGCTTCCCGCTGAGCAGGGAGCCTAATGCAGGGCTCCATCCCAGGACCCTGGGAACATGACCTGAGCCCAAGGCAGACACGCTCAAGGACTGAGCCACCCAGGCACCTCACGAAGTACATTTCAAACAGAAAGCAACAAGTACAAAGGCCCGGAGGTGGGGGAGTGCTTGTTGACTGACCAGTAGATCTGTTACTTCAGTTGGTTGATTTATTAACCAACTGATCTATTACTTCAGTTGGTTGATTTATTAATCAGCACCTGTGTCTCTGCCTTGGAAGTCTCTGAGAACAATGCCTCGGTCTTTCTCACCAAACAAGAGTGGTCAGAAGGGTGGAATGGGAGTCACTTCTTCCTTTCCTTAGGCCATCCCTTTTTCCAACACCGGCCTAGAAGCAGAGAACAGGTATTGAAGCTGTCACAATGCCTGGAGGAAAGGCAGAGAAAGTCAAGGAACAGGGGGCTAGTTCTGTGCTGTCCCCATGCTATTTCTGCTTTTAATTCCTGGGGAACCCACCCCCTCACCCCACCCCCCGACCCTGCCCCTGCTGTAGCCCCCAATGGCATGGGGAACTCCTTGCCTCTCCAGATGGTCATCTCCTGGAGAGTTATTTGCCTCTCTCACCATCTCAGTAGGAATTAAGTGTACCCCAAGGGGGTGCTGTGCGCCCACTTGGCCCCAAGCCCTGGGCACCAAGGTAAACTCCGGGATTCTAGAATGTAAAGGACCAGCCCAGGTGACCAGCTTCCAGACTTGTTGCCTGGTTCTCAGCACAAACTCCACCCAGACTCCTGGCTGTGCCCCCGCCTTCCTATGACAGTAGAATGACAGTCACTTCCTCCTTATGATTTCTAAGCCATTTCTCTTCTCTAGCAATCTTGCTGATGAGACATGTTCTAAATTCCACTGATTCAAGATTTTCTGTTCTTACCAAGGAAGCATAACAGGCAATGTATCCCCAAACATGCCTGACCACACATGGAATCTTAGAAGGCGTGCAAACACACACGGTGGGGGATGGGTCAGCCATCCTGACAGTTCTTCCTAATTTTGAGTCCAGGCACTCCCCTCTGGGTCAAGTGAAATTCTTCAGGTCCCAGAAACCCCAGAAAGTCCCTTCCACAGAGCATCCTAGGGCTCTGGAAAGGGCACCCAAACAGAGCCAGGTCCTCTTTTCCTGTGTGAGGCCCTCCTCTAGAGCCTAGGAAGGAGAGCCTGGCTTCTGGGGCCTGCAAGTGGAGGAGAAGGCCGGTGAGAGCCAGGGAGGAAAGGCCTCCCCTCCAACAGAGGGGCCTACCTGGCTGGGTCTGTCTGGACAGCTGTCCTTTGCTTAGCTCAATGGTTCTCCTTTCATGGCTCCCAGACCAGGAGGAGCCATAGCCCCCAGTTGGAAACACACACACACACACACACACACACACACACACACGGTGGGGTCTTGCCCTCCACCTCCTCCATCAGAAATTTGGGGGTGGGGCCCAGCAATCTGAGTTTTAATAAGTACTCCCCCACCCCCACCAGTGATTTTGGTGCATCAGCGTGGGAAGAAGTGAAACCCGGACTGGGATGAGCAATTATGTCCAGCTCTCCGCTGGACTTCAACCTGCGAGGCTTTGAGTGACTTTTGTTTTCTCCTGTTCGCCTTTTCAGTGGTCCCTAGGGCCAGGAAGTAGCCAGTTTGTATATCCCCCTTTGGGGGAGACAAAACCGATGCAAGGACTGCCCCCAGAAAGTTCCACTACGTTTATACTTACTGCGGGCCTCGGAAGACCCCGACCTTTCACAGATGTTTTATTTATTGACCCTGCCTCAGAGACGTTACACAAGCGGCCCAAGGCCACACAGCGGGTGACGAAGGCAGCAGAGCCCGGGCGCGGACCTCGCCTCTCTGGACCTTACCGCCCCCTCCGGACAAGCTGGGACTGGAACCGGCTCGTGTGGCGCCGGGCTGGCCCTCCCTTGAGGAATCAGAGCCCCAGGAGTAGTCGCCCCCCTAGGTTCAGGAGCAAGGAAGTTAACTCCCGGCGTCGAAGTCAGCCGGGTCAGCTCTCCCGCGAGGGCCGGATCCTCCTCCCTCAGACTGGAGGGGGGGGGTAGGGGGGATGGGGGGGCGGGGGACCCTAGCCGGCTCAGGCCTGGTCCGCGCCCCCTAGTCCGGAGCCCTCCCTCCCAGCCCCTGCCCCTGCCGGGGGGCTCCTCTGGGCCGCCAGCGCTGACTCAGCGTAAACCGAGCCGCAAAGGGCGGCGGGGCCAGACGTGCCCGCCCCGGGCTCAAGTGCTACGCTTTGATTGCCCTGTCCCTCTCCCCCGCCCTCCAGCCTCTCTGCCACGCCCCCGGGGAGAGGTCCAGACCCAAAGCAGCGGCGGCCGCGGAGCGGCTGGAGGGCGCGAGGAGGAGCGCGCGACCGAACCCGGCGCAGCATGACTGCCATCGCCGTGCAGGTAACCCCGGGGACCAGGCGGGGCGCTGAGCCGGCTGCCCCCGAGCGCCCCGAGGCTCTGCCCCACCGGGAGGCCGGAGGGGACTTTGCGCGGAGCACCAGACGTAGCCGCGCGGGAGGACAGGGGTGCCGGGAGTGCCGGGTAGTGCCAGCGCTCTGTTGCGAGCTTGAGGGGCTCGGAGGAAGGTGGGCCGGAAGCAACCTGGGGCCCCCACCCTGAACCCCCCATGCCCTCAGCCCAGTGCTACTCCTGCGCGAGGTCTCCTGCGGTCCCGCAAGCCCCCGTGGCTCCCAAGCTTCTTGGAGTAGATTTTTCTACTTCTTTTTTGGGGTCACCTGTAACCGTGGTGAGCCTCACCAGAGCCTTTTTAAAAGGGAGGGGTGCGTCTGGGATGGAGGAATGGGCACAGTCCGCTTGCAAAGTGAGGCAAGTCTTCTGTAACGTGAGGATGCGTCTCCGGAGAAGCGGGCACTTTCTCGGGCAGGGGCTAGAAAGCCCACCTCCCAGACGCGTCTCGGGGGCTGGCGCGGGGACGCACTCTCTGCTGCGCGCGGATACTTTATTAATAGAGAAGGCTGTAGCGAGGGGAGGTACCCGCATCCCCGAAGGTTTGATTTCTCAGGCTGATGAAAGATGGTTTAGTTGGCTGAGAACCTACCCGTTCCTGCCCCCTTCCTCGGGCGCGCTGCTGTCCAAAGGCAACTCAGTGGCGGGACAGCTAAGCTACCCTGAGAGCGAACTTCTCCGCCGAGGCATTTCACCAGCTCGCCCCGTCTCGAGTCTTCAGGCGGGACAATCCTAACGATGGGAGAGGCTCGTTGACTTTGCATGCAGATGCCCAAAGCCCCGCACCCCAACACTGACTCTGGTAGATGCTGTTCTGCCCAGTTTATAGACAAAATAACTGAGGCTCAGAGGTGAATTAGCCAGCCCATTGCAGCCGGCTGAGCGACATAATTGAGATTCAAAGCAGGAATTCTTGGCTCCGAATCCTACTTGCCCTTTCTGCTTTTTACTAGCAGGAGAAACCCTACCCACCAGTCACCCCCCACCCCAAACCCCATCTAGCTGGGACACAGCATCCTGTGCCCTGGCGAGAGAGAGCAAGTGCTTCCTCTTTGTTCTGGATCAGAACCTTGTGTCTTCAGGGGGAGCGTCTGGGACGGGCCCTGGGGAGAAGGGGACCCACAGCGAAGGTTGGGACTAGGTGTGGTTTCTTCCCTCCAGTAGCTCCGTGGTCCACTGCGGACAGAGACTTGTAAACAAGGATTCAGAAGACCTGTGAGGAAGTGAGTGCTAAATTAAGAGGTGCAGAATGGACTGGCTGGATTAACAGGGTGGGGCTTTGCGTGCTGGGCCCCGAGGGGCCAGAAGACTGGGAGCAGGGGAGGGACCTCGCTAGCGCATGGAGAGACAGGGAGGGCCATGGATAGGGGGGCATACAGCATAGGCTGCCCCCTGCAGGGTGGGCGCACTGGACGCTGCCCCTTGCAGACGCTGATTGTGGCTGCTCTTTTCTGAGCCCCTTAAAGCTGTGCCAGGGGCCGTTTTTAGCTCTTGTGATAATTTCTTCCTGCCCTACCCAGAGGAAGACCGCTGTATCTTCCTTTATGGTAAGAAAACCCCCAAGAGAGGGGATGCATGCATGCCAGAGCACAGACAGCAAAAAGCAGGCTCGATGGGTCTGTGCAGGCCAAGTCTTCAGGAAGCTGGCTAAGACGTTTCTGGTTAATAATGGTGAGGGCTTGACCTGGGCCTGTACAGAGGTTGTTGAGGATGTGAGCAGGGCCTGTGGGGTTGAGGGGAGCCGGTGGGGTCCTGGGGTATGGAGGAAAAGAAGACCTTGCCATTGGACTCAGTGGTGCAGGAATATTGAGTGACCCTGTCCTGAACATAGAATCATTCGGGTTTAGAGATGGAAAAGAGAAACACATTTTTTCGCAGAGGAAAAGAGATTTAAGTGCCTTGGCCAAGGTCCCACAGCTGGAGGTCGGCAGGGCAGGGGCAGCTCTAGACAGCCTTGATTCCCTCTTGTCCATTGGCCCTCGGCTGAGCACACTGCTGCGAGCTGCCCTCCGGGAGGAGGTTTCAGGCCCTGGGTCACTGCAAGTCTGAAGAGGGGCAGGACGGAATGAAAACTCCAATATGCATTATTCTTGTTGCTCATATTATCAGAGGTCCCCAAGTACCTTTACATATGTGATCTCATTTAATCCTTGGGAGTTTTCTAGGTGATCAGAGAGTTTACAAGAAGGCCTGCACAGAGGTGGGAGGGGAAAGAGATGAAATGACCTGAGCTGTTTTCTCTTTGATCTCAGTGTGGTGTCTGAAGGGTTGGAGACTAAAGTCCAGTCTGTGCCCAAGGCAGGTGGTGCTGAGTGGGGCACAGAACATACCTGTTTTCTGGGTCCTGTGTCCTGTGTTTCATGACTTGATTGGGGTCTTGCATCTGGGGCTTTCCCATCTCCCAACCTTACCAACCGACTTTCTAGGGGCCTCTCCTAACCCGGCCAGGTAACTTCCTGGCACTTGGTCTCCTGCGGGGGTCACCAACTCCATTTTGTAGATGAGACACCTGAGGGCCAGAGAGGCTCAGAGAAACACTATGGGCAAACCCAAGAACAAACACCTTTAATGGTTTGTAGACACAGAAGTTTCAAGATTTCCTTAGTCTGTTTCTTAGCAGAAAAGCCGTTTGGTTTGGTTTTGTTGTTGTTGTTTTCTGATGCAATTCAACACAGACTCCTAGGCTCCCAGTGTCTCCAGCAGGTAAGAAGGGCCTGTTGTGGTTGAAGTGGGGAAGCAGTCCTAGCTGGCCCACTCAGCGTCCTCTGGCCCCATCTCAGCCCCCTGGAAGCCGCTTAGGAAGCAAGGGGTCCTTGTTGGAGAACCACAGCCGACTCCACTGGAGTGTTCTTTATAACGTGCCAGGCTGCCTTTGTGTGGGGTGTGAGTTAGGGCCCTGACCCTGCTTTGGGCATCCCTCTTCACTGTCTACTACTTTCCCTCACCAGTCGTACTGAGCCCCTAACACAAAGGCCCCCATCACTGTGTGTTGGGTCACTGTGTTGGCCGGATGCATCCCACGCCCTGTACAATATACAGTTTTGCAGGCAGCGTAACGGTTTTTTTACTGTGATTTAGGTGAGTGACGTGGGGGAGGTCATCTGACCTCTGCGTGACATAGTTTCCCTCCTTACATACCCCCGGTGGAGCTCCCTACTCAACCAGTCTCACAGGTTTGAGTAAAATAGGGCCCTGCTTTGGTAGAAGTGATGAAAGCAAACCAGGTCCTTATTCTTTTATCCCTCGGGCTGAAATTAGCAGTGACTCTTGCTCAGGTGGGCAGGTTAGCCACCGACCTGATGTTCCTGCTGGGGCTGTGACAGCAAGAGTCTCCTTGGAGCATGGCTTTGCTTTCTGTTACCACCGATTGCTTTTGGAAGCCTCCATTCATACATGGTATAGGGAGCACACTGTACGTAGTCCCTGTCCGGTTTCCCCGCGCATGACTCCCCGCTTTGCTTGCCTCCCAGACTGGGCTGTCGCCTGGGTTTCTTCCATATACGCTGTAAAGGGGGGGTAACTTATGACCGGGCAGGAGACTCATTGAGAGAGAGCTTTGGATGGCGGGGACAGTGGTGGCGATGACTGTTCATTCATCCTGCGGCTCCACTCAAACGCTCACTGAATGCCCAGGTCAGGCTCTGCGCCACAGACCAGGGATGCCTAACTGGGGGGCCCTGCCCTCTTGGAGAGCACAGTGTCTGCATGCAACAGGCAATATATAATCAGTACAAGTCAGAAGGGAGTGGATGACTGGTGGTCTGAACCGTGAAGAAGACAGAGCCCCTGACAGGAAGAGACCTGGTTTGGGTGGGGTTGGGGAGGCAGGAAAGCTCTCTGTGAGGAAGGCACATTTCTACAGAGACACGAAGACTGGAGAGAAGGAAGTAGCCTGGAGAAAAACCTTTTAGGTGGAGGGGCCAGTAGGTCTGAGGAACAAAGTTCTAGGCTTTGTCATTCGGTCTGGGTCTTTGGGTCTGTCTTTGGGTCTGCTATGTCTGAGCAAAGGGGCCAGGAAGAGTGTGCTGGGGAGAGAAGTGGGAGAGGGAGGCAGGGCAGAAGCAGGGCTTGTAAGCAGTGGTAAGGAGTTTGACTCTTTGCAATATTTTTCTTCTTTTGCTTTCTGTTTGGGGATGGAACCCATACCTGTTGGTGTCCCAGGGCTGTGAGATAAGGGACACCTCACTGGATGCCTGGCCCAGTTTGCCAGAAGGGAGGGGCAGGTGCACCCTTCAGGGCTGGAAAGAGCCTCAGCGACCTCTCCACGCCCAGAAGCTACTAGACAGACATACTGATTGACAAACTCTGGGTGGGGTTCAGGTTCAGGCTGGACAAGACTGAAGGGCAAAGTGCAAACATCATTTTCAGTACTGAGGAAAACAAGGTAATAACATGGAGTCTGGTACGTGCAGAACCAGCTGGGTGGAGATTAGGGTAAAACTGAAGTGTACTGGGAAGTCCTGGGAGAAGGGGAATGTAGCTTGTATTAGCATGCTAATTAAAAAAAAAATACTAATAATCCGGTGCTCAGATTCTTGTTTTGTGTACAAAGAAACCCAGGGGGTACTGCAAATTCAAGGTCACACTAGCCTGGCCTGACAAGTTTACTGAATTCAGAACTGACTAGGATCTGCCAACCTGCTAGTCAATGGAATTTGGGTCTCTTATTTGTGGAGATCATTAAAGAAAGGTCAGGGAACTTTTCATGCCTGATGAATAGTTGGGACATTTGGTGCTTCTAGGTCTTGAATGGAGGACAGGGAGCAGGTAGAATGGGGGAAAGCCTCCCCAAGGAGGTGGGTCTTTGCTGAAAGGCAAGGAGGAGGGGGGACAGAAGCTACTTGCAAAGGTTGGCATTCTGGGCCTTGAAGGCAACTACAGCAGAAACTAAGGCTTTGGGAAGCTGGGGGCATGGACAAGAGTTTTTCCTGAAGAGGTTGGAGGGGTGGAGCAGGGCCCTTTTCCTGACATGCCCTCCATGATGTCTTCCAGGCCCAGAGGCTGCTGGCCCAGAGGAGGCCCCAGCGGCCCTTCTTGGAATCCTTCATCCGGGTCCTCATCATTGTCTGCGCTGCCCTGGCCTTGGTCCTCTCCTCTGTCTCCATCTGCGATGGCTACTGGCTCTTGGATGGAGACCACCTCTTCGGGCTCTGGCACTTCTGCACTTCCTCCAACCAGACGGGGACACACTGTCTCAGAGACCTGAGTCGGGCACATGTGCCTGGGCTGGCCGTGGGCATGGTCCTGGCCCGCAGTGTGGGCGCCTTGGCCGTGGTGGCTGCCATTTTGGGCCTAGAGCTCCTCATGGTGTCCCAGGTGTGTGAAGACCTCTACTCACGGCGCAAGTGGGCCATGGGCTCTGTCGTCCTCCTCATCTCCTTCATCCTCTCCTCCGGAGGCCTCCTGAGTTTCGTGATCCTCCTCTGGAACCATGTCACGCTCACTGGCTTCACCCTGATGTTCTGGTGCGAGTTCACGGCTTCCTTCCTCTTCTTTCTGAATGCCATGAGTGGCCTGCACTTAAGCAGCATCACCCACCCCTGGGGCCAACCAAGGAAATTTTAGGCCCCCCTCCTAAATCCGAGGACTTTGGTTTCTGCAAGAAAGTGTGGTCAAGATGGGACTTTCCCAACAGGAGACCTCCGGTGGGGGTGGAGGGAGCGGCGGGAGGGTGGGGCAATGACCTTGAAACTGCTGTCTCTCAGCCAATAACCTTTCGGGTGGTTGGCCAGAATCAGCTTAGCAGCCTTTGCAGCTGGCCTGCGGGGGCCAGAGGCCAGGATTGTGCTTCCGTGC
Source organism: Mustela nigripes (assembly GCF_022355385.1). Classification (NCBI taxonomy): domain Eukaryota; kingdom Metazoa; phylum Chordata; class Mammalia; order Carnivora; family Mustelidae; genus Mustela; species Mustela nigripes. The sequence continues at coordinate 102,255,235 of NC_081559.1, forward strand.
CCCCAACTGCCCAGGCATAGCCAAGTTAGTAGGATGTTGGTTTTAGAAAAAGTAACACTTTTAAAAAACCCTTTTCTTGAATCCTTCTTCTCAGGATGAGAATAGATTTGCAAGCAGCATGGGAACTGGTACCTGGGCTGGCTGCAGAGCTAAGTGTGGCCCCTACTTGTTTTGTTGACTCTGTGCCAGGATACGGGCTCTGGGGTCTCCTGGGGCTGCCCAGAGTGGATCATTCCTCCAGCAAAGTGTATCTAGGCGGTGCCTCAGACTTTCTTCACCAGCTCAAAGGGCCTTATGGGCACATTTCCCTGCTGTAGCTTGGTCATGGCAGGGATGCAGAATTCAAGATTCCCTCGATTTCTTGCATATGCTGGGTTTTCAAACCATTTGATGCGATTTGAACCCTGCCCTTCTGGTTGGGGGGGGGGGGGTGCATAATCCTTGAACAACTGGAGCTTCCAGCAGCCAGCTATCCCGTCTGGGAATCCTTCCCAAACCCTTCCAGCAAGCTTCCCAGGACAGCCCTCTAGCGTTCCAATACTTCCCATAGCCTCCTCCAGAGGCAAGGGTGTGTGCGTGTCTGGCTTTGATAAGGGCCAAGACGGCATCAGGTGCCATTTTTTATTCCAGAGCACATTTCCAAAGAGCACGTATCTGGGCCTGTCGAACTCCGGAGGGGTGTGGGGGCGTCAAGGGGCCTTAGCAGGCCTTGAGTAATGATTAACAGCCGTCCTGGGAATGAGTGAGGGTGAAGGGGACCAGTGGAGATTTCCATCCTCACCCTCAGATGTGCATTTCTGGGTAACCAGTTGCCCCCTTTCCTGTGTCTTTTTTTCTGCCCCCAGAGCTGGGGTTTCTGCCTTCAGCCATTTCATTCCACACTAGTGCCTTCCCTCTGCACCGGATCTGCTCTGGCGGCTACTCCTACCATGGATTTTTGGTCTCTGCCCTGCCTTGATCATTGCAGGCTCCCCTTCCTCGGCTGGTGCTCCTGTCCGTCTCTTGTGGGTTTTTAAAAAACTTTGATTCCTAAATATATATGGAGTCCATGGAGGTCACTGTAGAAAGGTGTCACGGGCCAACCTGTTTTTCAGAGAGTGGAACTCATCAACCAGACGGGCTGGGTTCTCTGCCCTGGGAAATAAGCATCTGACTTTTTTCCTTCCAGGAGTGTTCACCAAGCGCAAAGGGGTGAACTTCTTGTCTCTGTGGTGGGGAGGTGCAGAGATGGGAAGCCAAGGCCCTAAGTGGAACGGCACTTGTCCATGGTCACCCACCAGCAAGATGCCTTCTCTATGTTGAGGCTTCTGTCCAGAATGCTTTCCCCGCCGAACACTGGGAGGCTTTGTTTTATAAAAGGGTTCAAATGTTCAGTTCACTTTCCTCCTTAACATGGTTGGTGGGGAGGGAGTGCTCACAGTGAAAAGAACTGAGATCCAGAGAATAAAGGGGAGATAGATCTACATAAGACAGGAAGACAGGCCCCTGTCCCCCGCCGAGTGAAGAGACAGATGGAACCTCAGAGCAGGGATTTGAAACCAAAGGCGCTAGACTGAACTGCAGCCTCTTCTTGCTGAGTATCTCAGGCAAGTCATGGGACCTTGGTGAACCTGTTTCTCTTTTCTGCCCCATGGGATCATGTTCTATTCCCAGCTCTTCTGTCCCATGGAATCATGTCCCATTCCCAGCTCTTCTGCCCCCAGGGCTATAGATAACTGAAAGCAGCAGGAGGAGAGGGGTGCCTTGTACCATGCTAGGCTTACTAAGGAAGCTGGGGGTCTTGGGGCTCTCTTGGCCTCGCTGACTTGGTCAGATGAATTTAGTTGTCTTGAGGTTGTAGGGTCCAAGCTACTAGGCAGGTGAGTTGTAGGGAGGGTCCACCTAGGGCCAAGGGTCTTCCATTTCTCCTGTTTCCTGCTCTTTAAACTTACCCTGGAAACTCCAGGAAGGAGTAGGGAAGTGAGTGGGAGTGTCATCCTTCACTTTTGTCTCAAGGGCCAAAAGAGTGGGCAGTTACAGACCAAACCTGTCCCAGCTACCATTTATTTCCCTGTCTTCTTCTGGAGCCCTGACTTGGGCCCTCTTCCTGCCCCATGTGTCCTCATTCCTTTCAGTTCTAAGGAACCTTATCAGCAGAGCCCCCTGCCCATCCCAAGGCTCAGGGGAGGTGGATGGTTGGTCACAGGAGAAAGCAGGTGATGTCTGCTGAGAAGACGGGTCCGGGACTGTCCCGCAGCAGTGTCTGGCCTCCTCTTGACCCGCCTTGGCGTCTGTCCCGTGGATGGCCCTGCTCCAGACTCTCAGATGACACTGTTCCTGCAGGTGGCCCGGCTCTGCTCTGGGATGCTGGCCTTGGTGCTGTGGGCGAGGCCACTGGAGCCGTTGCTGAAGGAATTGCTGAGAGCCATGGGGCGCAGTAGGGACTCACGAAGGTGCCACTGGCGCCACTTTTTCTGAACCTCCAGCTGCACCTGCCCCAGAGACCAGACGTCAGCTATGGAGATAGACACCCAGGTCCTTGGGACGGGCCCTGCCTCTCCTGCCCAGGGGGTCCTGCCTTCCCCTCTCCCACAGGCCACTCAGATGGGCCGTTTCCAGCTCCAATGTCCAGTATGGATCAAGGGCCCCTCTCTCCTCTGGACACTTCCTCCACCTGTCACCTTACAGCGTGTGTCCTGACGAAGGGGCTTTGGGGTGGTCTCACAAATTCTAGGACTCCCAACATCCAGATCATCATCCAGGACAAGGGGACCCATTCTCATACAGCCACCCTAGCTCAGACCTTATCTGGGGACCCTGGAGTTGCTCTCTGGAACTGTCCTTCACAGTCCCCAGCTGTAACAACCCAAACCTTTGAAGCCAGGCTTCAGGCTAGACTTTCTGGAAAACAAGATGTTCTTCCCATTCAAGTGTGGCGAACCAGATAAATGGTCAGCTGTTACAGGAAAGCCTGCCTTGGGTGAGGCACTATTTGACTAATGTGGGTTACATGGCTTGTGTGTGTCCCCATCCAACCGAAATGCTCTGGGTTAGGGCAGAGACCTCAAGGTTAAGTGTGCAGCCCTCTCAAGGAGTCAACACTCCTGTGAGGTTCGGTGAGCAACTGAGTGTCAGAGATGGCATTGTTGAGTCTCTCATTTAACAGATGGGAAGACTGAGGCCCAGAGAAGGACAGTGAGCAGGATCCCCCATCAGGCAAGCAGCAGAACAGTCAGGAGCCTGGATTTTTGTTGGGGTGCCTGCACTTGTCTCTAGTTCACGGACTCGCTCAAAGATAAGAATTGCCTTGTTACACGTTAAATGCTTGTTAAACATTTTCAGGCTCCAACCCAGACATAGAATCCCTCTTTTGCAGAATTAGAAATAGGGGCAGGGTGGGGAGGAGTAGGGCCCAGCAATTGTTTTAACTGGGCCTCCTGGTGCTTCAGGGCTCCTAGGAAGTGAGCTCTGGAGACCCAGGCCCCCCCCAGCCACACATCCATCTCTCCCCACCACCCCTTCCAGGGATCTTCTGAGCAGGAATCCCGAGGCTAGGGAGCTCCTCCTTCCAGGCAGCCGAGCTCACTCACCTCCCCGTTGAGGAAACAGTAGAGGACCGCCACCACCAGGCCCTGGAGAGGGGTCAGAGGCAGCGGGGGGTCAGGGGAGGCCCTCCAGCACCCGGCCTCCTCCCTCCAACCTCCTCCCATGTCCTCCACTTGCCAGTCCCAGGCTCACTTCCAGCACTCCAGAACCTTCCCACACCTCTCACCCCCGGTGGTGGTGGTGGGGGGGGGGGTGGCTGGGACTACCTCTTCTTGGGTCGCCATGGTGCCCCTGGCTGTGCTGGCTTCATCGGGCTCAGCTCCTTGGGGTGGGGCTTGGGTCCACCCTGGTGGCCTCGAGCACGTGGGATTTCAGAGAAGCTGCTAACGGGCCCGTGGGGACTGGGCAAGTCACCTGAATTAATAAGGTGGGCCATCTGGGAGAAACAGGGAGAGGCGGCCCCTCTTGTGCACCTGTCCCTCAGGTAGGGGGTGGGGCCAGCCCATGGGACACCCTGTGCCCCCTGTGGGTGGGCTCATTTTCCAGATAAGCTGGAAGTTGGGACATGGGCAACAGTTCAGACTGAAACACGGATGTGTGAGCGTGATGTCAGGACCAAGCCCAAGTGTAGATTCTGACCAGTGAGGAGTGGGCTGTGACTTTTCTGCTTACATCACCTTGGCTAGGGGCCCTGAGTCTGTATATACTTTACGGGGTAGGGGTCAGTCCCTGTTAGGACCCTCCCTCCCTAGTACCCGGAGCTCCTGTTTTCCCAGGAGTACCTTCCCCTGTCCCCCAGTCCTGGCATGGAGCTCTGCCAGGGCAGGGACTCTAGTCTTGAGATGCAGGATTGGAGGCCCCGAGGCCTGCTGGGGACCATAAGCCATGGGCAGGGTCTCTGCAGTGCTGGTCCTGCTCCCCACCTCAGGGACCCTCCTCCAACACCTCTGCCCACCCTTCTGCCGTGAGGGTTCCCCAGCTGGTGAGCACCCCCCCCCCCCCCGACCCGGGTGGCCTAGCTCTGACCTCAGGAGGCCCTAACACCCCCTTCCGAGTCCCATCCAGGCCCTGAGTCCAAATGTCTGGGGATGATGTAAGTATACCAGCTTTGAAAACTCCTAGATGGTTCTAATGGGCATTCCCAGGTGGAAACCACTGTCTAGAGGGCGTGGAAGGCTTTGAGAGGCAGCCTGGCCTGCATACTTGGGGGGTTCTGGGTTCCAGGTGCTTCATTTAGTCCTTGCCAAAGTCCTAACAGGGAAGACCCCTGTCTCATTCGGGAAGAAACTGAGTCACAGGGGTTTCAGCAGGACAGGTGCTATATGTGCTCGGCCAGAGCTGGTGGTCGGCTGCTGGCTGCGGGGGCCACCTCTCACCAGGCCCAGCGGTACCCGGGCCTCCGAGGTCCTGGGACACATTTGCACAGTTCAGGTGAGGGTAGGAGCCCCGAGGGAGGGAAAGTTAGTTGTGCCCCAAGTATCCACAGGCCAGCAAGTTTAAGAAATTCCAGTTTTTATACAACTGTTAAAAAATGAAGTCTTGGGAGAACTTTAATGACGTGAAGAAATGTTCACAACAGTTAAGATAGAATTAGAACAAGCAAGAGAGAAAAAAACACACACAGTGTGGCCTCAGTTGAATGGGCTGTCCTTGTGTGTGTGTCTTCCTGGGTAGGAAAGAGACTTAGAGCTTAGATGTGAACCCACCATTACTTTAACCAGTTATTTCTGGGGTCATGAGATTACAGATGATTTTTTCTTTCCTTTTTTAACTATTCCTTATTTTTCAGATTTTCTACAATAAGTATTATTTCTACAGTCAGAAAAAGATCAACTTTCTGGAAGCTTCTGGAAGCCTGTGACAGTGATAATATATGGTGGTTCTGTGTGTGTTGCTCTTTAAGCCACTGTCTTCTAGAGATGCATATTAGAATATTTACATTTGAGTAAAACCATCCCTTTGATGTGCTTAAAATCATGGGGGAAGGTGTGAAGGGAGCAGATGGAGACAGAAATGGAACCAGCTAGGCCTGGAGTGGGCAGTGGTCCCATGGGGTTCACAACTACTCTCTTTGCTTTAATATATGGGAAACATTTTCTATAATACAGGGTTTTAAATATATATAAAATATATATTATAAATATTTTAGATATTATATATAAAATATTTTAAATTTTATTTTATGTAGTATATAAATATATATTACAAATATAATTATAAAATATATATTTTAAAATATTAAAAATATAGAGAATATTCATGTATAATATATAATAAAGTGGTATATATATTTGTATGTGAACAAATGTTAAAAAAATGTCAAAGATCCGTTTCCTGTGTAAACATTTCTATGGGAACATTGGGAAGGCGCTTTTGATTTTCTCTCAACAAATCATTTCCTTAGAAGCCAAATGGCTTTCACTGGCAGGCCTGGGCCCCAACCACCAGCCCCAACTCCAGGGGACAGGAAGTACCCTTTCTGTGTGGGGAGGCAGACCTGAGTCTCCGTGCTCTCAGTGAGATTACTACCCATTTCTGGAAGCCAGGTCGAGGTCTTCCATTCCTGTGGACCTGGAACCCCCACACCTGCTAAATGGGCCATTGTGTGAGTCCAGCCTCATCACACAGTACAGGAGCAGGTGGGCCTGAAAGCTCCTTGGTCCAGAAACAAAGATTACCCAAGAGGCTGGGTTCTCTGGAGGCCTGAAGCCCTGGCAGGGAGTGCTGTGCACAGGAGATGCCCAGTGAGGGCAGAGGGGACAGCCCTGGAGTGGGGTCTGAAGGCAGGGTTAGGACAAGACTGGACTCCACTCAAGAATGTGCTCCCAGTGATGGGTCCTTTCTGGAAAGTGAAAGGAGGGTGACCCTGACAGGACCCCCTGACCCTGAACCGAATTCAGGGACTGAGGGAGACTCTGAGCCCCATCCTGAGACCAAAGCCTACCCCCCTGAGAGGACTTTGCAGGATAATCAGTGTTGTTGAGGACAGGCTGGTTTCTTGAGGAAAATCCCCCAGAGAGAAATTTCTCTCAGGCCCCAAAGCCTATCATATGTAGGCTTTCCCCAAGAATTAGCTGTTCCCATTAACAAATATTGTAAATCTTGGAATGGATTGCATTTCTGTCTTTGCTTTGGCTACTGAAAAGCTCCAAACCAAATGTATGACCCATCTCTCCTGCCTTCATAGTACTCTATTGAATTTGAATTTGCTTCTCTGTCTGAACTCAATTTTGACTTTTATTTTTTCACTGATCCTTCATCTTTTTTTTTCCTCTATATGGTCTTCCTGAAAGCTACATCGTATTATCTTTGGAAGGAGATAGCTATGAGAGTGTAAACAAATAACATTGTGAAGTTTGGGATTCATGTGAAGACTCCTTCTGTCCAAACGTGTTTACTATTTTTCTGGTGGTGGTGGTTGTTTTTACCCTTTGTTTTTGAAGCCTCACAACATCTTTATGAATCAAGAGGTCGGTGATTTCTGCCCTCACTCTCCTTTTTTTTTAAAGTAGGTTTTCATCTTTGACATGTTGTGTGTGCCCATAGTTTCAAAGAGTCCAGTGATTCTCCTCAGGAAAGGAGTGCTGCCTCGGAACGGCCCTGCCCCCATTTCCTGTGCCTCAGAGACAGCTACGTGGAATTCTCTAAGCTGCTTCTGAATAATATGCTGATGCTGCTCCTTCTGGATTTTTCAGTTTGGGGCCCTTTCACGGGCTTCCCAGAATGAAGAGGAGGACCTTATCCTCTTTCAGATGCCCTCCCTCCCCCATTCCCACAATGCTCATCTTCCTGCCCTGCTTTTTGATGGTTCAGCCATAGCCCTCTGGTAATGTCATTTTGATTTCCTACACACCCTTTTTGTCTTCCCTGGAGTCAGTCTCTCTCTCCTTAGTTTTATCTCCCACCCGCTAGTTGACTGGTAGAGGGGACTTGGGTCCCACTCAGGGTCCCACAACACAGTGAGGTCCTGCCCACCTCCTCCTGTGTGGGTGCCCAGTGAGGCTGGACCCTTCTGGGGAGACCTGGCTTGCTGTCTCTATGGCTCCCGTTTCTCTCGAAGGAAAGAGAGAACTCCTGAGGGTCACAGTCCCCAAAGCTTACCTGGAACGAGCCAAGGGCCAATTCGAAGAACCACTGGACCTCGATGGCATCCTCCGGGGAGAAGGCGAAGATGATGTAGTGGACTCCAAAGAGGGGGATCAGCAGGAGGGTGGACTTGGCCAGGCGCCTGCAGACACAGACCTGCTGTGGTGTCCTGCCCCTCCCCATGGGCGCAGCTCGAGAGCCCCACCTGCCCCACTGCGGAGGCCAGCAGCGGTGCCCCAAACCTTTGCGGTTTTATCTTTTATTCTGGAGAATTTCCAATCCCCACATACTCATCACCCAGGGCCAGCCCCCTACACTTTCTGATCACGCACCCCACCAGGAAAAAAAAAATGTGAACGCCTATCCAACCAAACAACTTTATTATTTGTAAATTACATGCATGTGTCATTGAACCTATTATTCACAAAACCAGCATTTTTTTTTTTTTTGATAATACATATCCATAAGGAGACGTTCTTTCATTTTCTTCCCAGATCCCAGATTAGGATTGCTAAATTTAGCAAATAAAAATACAGGATGCCCAGTTCAATTTGAATTTCAGATAAACAACGGATAATATTTTTTGAAAAATATTTTGACGAACACCATTTGTTGTTTGTCCCAAATTCAAACTGAGCTGGGCTTCCTCTATTTTATTGTGGGCTTCCTCTATTTTATTCCTCTATTTTATTGTGGGCTTCCTCTATTTTATTTATTTTATTATAACTTAACTTGATCCTGGATGCCCAGCTCTACCGCACTGTGGAGCCCACTGCCCTAAAGAGGTTCTGGAGAACCTGTCACCAGGCGGTCCAGGTCACTGCCAGATTCTCAAAGCTCAGAACATCACAGAGAAAGTCTTCACTGGACACCGACTGGCCTTTAACAGTTCTGAATTACATCTCCCCCACCCAAATTCATCCACTGAAGCCCTAACTGCAGGACCTCAGGCTCCAGAACTCCGAGTAAATAAATTTCTCTTCTTCATGCCATCCCGTGTGTCGTGGTTCTTTTGCTACGGGGCCCTACCGAACTAATACTGCTTCTCCCTTTAACATCTTAAAGGTTTTAAAGTATTTTTGGATCACACATCTTGATAATCTGATGAAAGCTAGCACCTTTCTCCCCTGAAAAACACACAGACCTATACACATTTCTCTGATTTTGGGTCCCCGAAGCCCATCGTTAGACTCTCTAGCATTGCCCCAAACACAGATCTCTGCTCCCTGGGATCCTGAGAGATTTCTTACCTTCCGGCCACGGGGGCAGTGTCTAAGGCTTTCCCCTGGAACCCACTCCTCCCCACCCTCATTCCCAACTACATCATAACCTCCTTGGAACTAGGGCCAGTTTTGTAAACCATAGGCACTCGTAAATACCTGCTGATTGACTGAGCGGGCCTCCGACTTTGCCCTTCACTTACTTATAATGGTTCACTTCATTCCCTCTGGTTTCTTGGGTTCTAAGTTTTCTCATCAGGATTCTTAGAATGTTTATAAAAAGGATGAAGTTAATCTGTAAAACACAAGAGGGAGGAGGGGCTGAAGGTGATTGCCACCTCTCCTGGCCTTGACCCCTGGCCCTGAGGCCAGAGAAGTCATTGCAGACCACACCTGGGATTACACATTGCTGAGACACTCCGCCCTCCACCTGGCCCCAGAGAGTTCCGGGGGAACAGGCTGTCTGAAGGTGATGTCTGACCCAGCATCCGCGCCTATCCCGGGCTGCAGGAGCTCTAAGGGCTGCTAAGCTGTGGCAGGGGTCACTCACACTGGAATGCATTGGCATCCTCCAGGGGTCTTGTTAAAAGGCAGATCACCACTGACCTGAAAGTCTGCATTTCTTCTTCTTCTTCTTCTTTTTTTTTAAGATTTCATTTATTTATTTGCCAAAGAGAGCACAAGCAGGTGGAGTGGCAGGCAGAGGGAGAGGGAGCAAGTCTTGCTGAGCAAGGAGCCCCATGTGGGACTTGACCCCAAGACCCTGGGATCATGACCTGAGTGGAAGGCAGACACTTAACCAGCTGAGCCACCCAGGCATCCCAGAGTCTGCATTTCTATCAAGCTCCAGATAATGCAAAAGCTGGTCCTTAGCTATACTTTGAGTGACAAGGATTCCTCCCTGCAGAGGTTCTTAACATTTTGGGTGTGGATTAGGGGGATCCCTCCCTCAGAGTTTCCAGGTCAGTAAATATGGGGTGGGACCCCAAAATTTGCATTTTTAACAAGCTTCCAGGTGATGCTGAAGCTGCTGGTCTGGGGGACACACTTCTAGAATCACTGCTTCAAAGGCTTGTAGAGTCACTCTGCAGTTGAATCAGCAACTCCAGGAAGCCACCCTTGATTATCCCTTTCCTGATACACGGCAGTAGGGATCATGTTATTGGGTAAGCACGTGAAATATTTGAAAGAGGCCAAACCAAACGTAGGCATCTGTCAAACTTGTGTGTCTATTTATCTGCCAATTCAATCATAACTTACTAAAGGATAGGAATGCTGTCTCATTATTTCTTTTGGCATCCCCTCCCCCAAGCCCAGTGCCAGGACTTTATAAAGGTGCTCACGTCCTCCTCTCTCACCCACCTACCAGCTCCAGCACCATTTGGGGAAGTCAGGATCAGTGGAATCCCCCTGCCAGGTACCCTCATTGTTCCCACAACCCATCTGGGGCCTGGGAACGCTGGCCAAAAGACAAGGATTAGTGGTCCATCCAAGACTCTTAGCCCAGCCGCCTCTTGGGGAAAATTGCTTCTCAGCTTCTTGTTTGTTTATGCATCTTGCTCGGAGCTGGCTATGCATGGTGTAAATGAATAAAGGTTATTTTACTTTCATCTATTTTTCAGCCTTAGAATTACATTTAATTTTATAGGGAGCACCTGAGGGCAAAAGAAAAAAAAATCTCAAAAGCTTAAAGTCCCAAATGGTGGAATTCTAGGCCCCATGAGCTACTGGTTGGGAGATGATTTTAAGTTCTTATTTATTAAGACATCACGACCGTAAGATCAAGAGTGCGTGCTCTTCTGATTCAGCCAGCGAGGGGCCCCTACTGGGAGATACTGTGCCCACCAAACAACACTAGAGAGATCACAGTCTGGTGAAATCCACCGGGACCCTGGGGCCCATCGTCTCTCTGCCAGGGTTCCCCTGGGCTGGGCCTTCAGATCCCCAGAATGACACCAAGGAAACTGGCCTAACTAAATAAGGAAAGACCCTGGGAATACTACGCAGCCAGAGCACATCGGTGGATCAAATCATTTCAAAGGCCATGGGACAGCTCACATCTACTACTAAGTGAGAAACACAAGCAAGTATACAAAACTATATTAGGCATTTTGAAAAAAAAGGCATTTGGGGTGCCTGGGTGGCTCAGTGGGTTAAAGCCTCTGCCTTCAGCTCAGGTCATGATCCTGGGTCCTGGGACCTAGCCCCGCATTGGGCTCTCTGCTCAGCGGGGAGCCTGCTTCCTCCTCTCTCTCTCCCTGCCTCTCCACCTACTTATGATCTCTGTCTGTCAAATAAATAAATGAAATCTTTAAAAAAAAAAAAAGAGAGAGAGGCATTTTGAAAAAAAGCTCAAATTAAAAAAAAAAAAAAAAGATAAGAAGGAGGGGAGCCTGGATGGCTCTGTGGGTTAAGCCTCTGCCTTTGGCTCAGGTCAAGCCCCGCAATGGGCCCCCTGTTCAGCGGGGATCCTGCTTCCCCCCCCGCCCCCCGGCCTGCCTGCCTCTCTGCCTACTTGTGATCTCTCTCTCTCTCTGTCAAATAAATAAATAAAATCTTAAAAAAAAAAAGAGAGAGATAGGAAGGAAAAGCATATGTGTATTCCCAGTGTGTGTCTTGGTGCTGAAAGTATGTGTGATTTTTTTTTTCCCCTTTTAGAAAACACATTTTGTATCTTCCAACTTCTTCTTCTTCTTCTTTTTTTTTTTTTTTTTTAACATGCATTCAATTATTTGGGGTGGGGGGGAGAAGAAGAAAATTAAAAAGAAGGAGGTCCTGGAATGACCCCCTTCTCCCAACCCCCCCCCACCAAGGTCACCAAACAGCCACTGAAAGATGGGGGCTGGAGCTGCTGCCCTGGGCTGACCCCTCTCCCTCTCCAGGGAGCCCAGGAAGGGCACTTCCTGTCAAAGTTTTCTGCAGCCCAGGAGACAACCCTGGTAGGTCCACCACCCTCTATCCTCCTATTTCCTGTCTGTACCAACAGGCTCAGCTCCAGGCCTCTGAACCCAGAGAACTCAACCCCCCCCCCCCAACCCCCACTGGGCACACAAGCATTGAGCGTCTGCCTTGGGCTCAAGTCCTGGAATTGAGCCCAAGGTCCGGCTCCCTGCTCAGTGGGGAGTCTGCTTCTGCCTCTTCCCCTGCTTATGTGCCCTCACACACACACACACACACACACACTCTCTCTCTCTCTCTCTCTCTAATGAACAAAATCTTTTAAAAAATTAATTAATTAAACAAATAAACCCCAGGTGATTCTGAAGGGCAGCCCAGTGGAAAGACGCTCTGAGTTCCCTCTCTATGAGAGTCCTGTATCTTCTCCTTGGGGGCCACCCCTCCAGGACTGCAGCCCCCACCAACAGCACCCCAAGCCTCACTGAGCTTTCCCCAGCCCCCAGCCTATGATCGCAGCTCAGTGATTGTTCTCCGTTTAACAAGAGGAACATCTAGAAAAAAAGATCAGGACCCAAAGATCAGAACGGGGGAATTTCAGGCCAGCACAGAACACGGCAGTTTAGGGCAAGGAGCTCGGCTCACCACATCTTAATGGCTGCTCATGGACCTAAGAGACTTCTGTAAACTTTTGTCTCCTGAGTGCGCCTCATCCCACTCCCATCCCCCATCCCCCATTCTTCCATCCACCATCTAGACCCTCCAGGCACTGACCAACCTCTGGAAGCTCCCTGGTTTATACCTCCCTCCTGGGCTCCTGGAGGGGGCCATGCTAGCGCTTTCCCTTGGCCTTCAGTCCAGGCCAGTCACTCTCTCCACCTCTTCCACTGGAGCCCAACCTGGCAAGACGGCCACTCACCAGGATGGAGAGGATCACGGGCCCCCGAATGACCCACCAGATGGATGCATTGGCGTTGATGTCCCAGCACCTATGGGGGGACAGCCAGGCCTCATTAGGAGTGGAGAATTGAGGGGACGAGGAAGGACTAAATCCCGCAAGCGCTCTTCGGATGAAGGGCCCATGCCGGTGGCCCCGAGCTCTGGGGCTGGGGGCCCAGCACTGTTAGAACGAACCCTCTCCTAATGCCACGGAGCACTTCTGAGGCCGTTGGAGCAGCACCCCCATCTCTGTGCAAGCTCTGTGTGCACACCTGTGTGGCATCTGACCGTCAGAAGATCCCAGAATCCCAAAGTGGACACGGTGACAAACTCAACTGCCAACAATGGCCAGGCAGGTCGCATCAGTGAGTGAAGGGGCTGGGTGATTGTTACGTGGCCTCAGGACCCTGGGACCTCCTGCATGGGAAGGTTACTGGGCAGGCTAGAGAGCATGTGCCTGACCCAAGGCAGCCACAACTCGGCTCCGGCTGATTTTTGCCACAAGGGAGACTGAGAGATATTGGTAGAACTTCCCATGTTCTCCAGAAGAGCTAAAAATCCATATTTTACACAACATCAAATTCACCCAATTAAAATAATTATTTTGAAATTATTATCTGGGGCCAAAGATGGACCACAGGACACTGGCACATCTCCTTGGACCTCATCCACATCCTGGGCTGGTCATGTCAGCTTTCTCATGAGAACCTACTTCTGCTCTATCCCGCTGCTGCCTCGCTTCCTCCCCGGCTTCTTTCCACGGGCCTACTTCCCAGTAGGTGCCCTGGGCTTACCTCCATCCCCAGCACCTGGGAGCTTTAGAGAACAAGACTAGATCTCTCTGTCCCCATTAGGAGTCCCTGGGAATGTGGCTGCCCCTCTCCTGTGCCCACCTCAGCTGGAGTCTCAAAGCCCCAGGTCTGGGGGGCGGGGTACAGGAAGGGAGGAGTAGAGGAGGGAGATCCCAGGAGGAAAGAAAAGCTGGAAAGCTGGGCTGACCCTGAGCTGCCTCCCTGAGTGGCACCTGCCTGGAGCATCACAGCTTCTGTCCAGCCCCTGCTCTTGCCCCAGAGCTGATGGCATGGGCAGGCCCAGGAGGGTGTAGGTGTGATGAAGGCCACCCCCCCCACCTATCTGCAAGCTCACACCAGCCCAGCATTCCAGAGTACTCGCCTGTGTCCCCCCCAGTTTGAAAAACAGGCCTCTCCTAGATAGCTCCACCTGCTTGAAGAACTCGACATTATAAAACACACTCCTGTTACCTCTCCTTCAAATGGCTTACCCGACATCTTCCAGAAAGTGCCTGCTGATAGCCCACGAAGCAACAAAAATGGCGGGGGAACCTGTAGAGTAAAAACAAAAGGAAGGAGAGGGGAGGGGGGACTCAATTTTCAATAGCCCCCCCCATGGGAACGGGGGCAGTTTGCCTAGCCTAGAAGTGAGTAGGTACCACGGAAACCCCCTTGTAAATCTTGTGCAAACGGGTAGCCTCCTGCTTCTAGGGTACCCAGCCTTCCCCGGGAACTGAGGCAGAATCAAATGGTTCTTGAAAGCCACGAGGGTCTCAGGGTGTCCTGGGAGCCTGGGGCAGACTAGGGGGAGAAACTCTGCAGGGAAGAGAAGGGAGAAAGGATGGTCTACACCTGTGCTGTCCTGGGCAGTGGCCACTCACCCCACGTAGCTGGTTATGGAGTACTTGATATTTGTGGCTGGTCCCACTGGAGATGTGCTGTACATGCAAGACACCCAACTCTTGAAGACTTAGTAGGAATCAGAGAGTGGGAAATCTGCTAATTTTTATATTTAACTATATGGTGACATGACAATATTTTTATACCGGGTTAAATAAAATAGATTATTGGGATTAATCTTACATGCTTCTTTTTATTGTGTTTACTGTAGCTACTAGAAGATTTTTAGGATATATATGTGACTCACTCTGTTTCTAGAAGACATGATCATCCGCACCTGAATGGTAAACCCTGTCCCAAGGCTGCTCAGGTTTCAGACCTCCAGCAGCCGGGTTTACAACCACGCAGGAGATTAAAGGATTTTTCTCTGGCAGAATCCAACAGCCCCAGACAAAGGGCCTATAGATGGCAATGCTGGGGACCCCCCCAACACAGTGGCCACTTCCAACCCAGTCTCCCTTGAGAGACATGCCATGCGCACACAGACCCCCTCCACCCCCATACACGGGGACTTTGGTCTGCTCTGAAGTGACTCATTCTTAAACACGAACAGACAGTCAAGGTCACGGACATCTGAGGAAAGCTGATTACATAAAAGACAAGGACCAAAACAATCAGAGAGAAGGAACTCAAAGGAAACAGACCATGCAGGCTGTAGGAGGAACTCGGACAAAACAACTCTAAGGAATATCATCCGAGAGATAAGAAGAAAGATTACATCTGCAAGACCCAAACAGGATGCCGAAAATAGGGAGCAGTCCGAGAACAAGGAAGAGAGCTTAGAAACGGAATATATGATAACCAAGATAAAAGACTCCATAGAAGGTTGGAAGATAAAGACCAGGCATCGCTGGGAAAGCAGGACACAAAGAGTGGGATGAAAAAGAGAAGAGACAAGGAAAAAAATCAGAGGTCAATTCCAGGATGCACTCCATCTGATTAAAAGTTTCAGAAAGAGAAGATAAAAACCAAAGGGAAAGAAATCAAACAGGTAATACAAGAACAAGGTCCAAGAAATGAAGGATGTGAGTTTCCAGATGAAAGGACCACCGGATGTCAGTAAAAAGAATGAAATCAGCTTGCATGGGTGTGCCTCCCTAGGGCATTTCAAAACTCAGGGGACAGAGAGAAGATGCTGCAGCTTATGTAGAAGGAGATGAGTCAAAATGCTCAGGGAAGAAGAATAAAACTGCAGGGACACTTGAGTGGCACAGTTGGTTAAGCGTCTGCTCTTGTCCTGATCCTGGAGTCTTGGGATTGGTCCCACGTCACGCAACTTGTCTACGGCAGCCCGTAGGAAAACAGATAGAGTGGGAAGAAACCAAACATATAGGAACTAATAGATTTCCTGTTGGTGTGGGGTGATTTGGGAAACAGCACTGGAGGTTCTTCCAGTTCCATGGGAGAGCTGGGGAGAATTAAGGACAGCAACGTAAAACAAATAAGTCAATTAAAAGTGACTCCATAAAAAACAAAAGATTAACTATTGAAAGTAAAATGGTTATACATCATGTGGCTCAGCAGTAAGCTTTTTTTTTTTTTTATAAGATTTTATTTATTCATTTGACAGAAGAGAGAGAGGGCAAGCACAAGCAGCAGGAGCAGCAGGCAGAGGGAGAGGGAGGAGCAGTCTCCCCTCAGAGCAGAGGGCACATGTGGGATTCAATCCCAGGACCCTGACATCATGACCTGAGCCAAAGACAGCTGCTTAATCGACTGAGCCACCCAGGTGTCCCTCCTATTTAATTATTTAAACCAAGGATGTGCATGACTTTCAATTATATATCTTTTCTTTTTTTTAAATCCCTGCCTCAATTTTGGATGCTTTGGGCAAAGAACATGGGCTCTTAAGGGCCGCCTATGGTCTTCCATCTTTAACAGTCCTGGAAAACCAATAATGGCTGTTTTCCATTATTGGGGTTGTTGTTGTTGGGGTTTCTTAGAATGGTCCCCACACTATCAGTTTCAACGTCACTTGGGGCCTTGACAGACATGAAGAGTCTTTCTTTGGCTACACCCAAGGCCAACTGGCTCAGAGGCACAGGGCATGGGGTCCAGCCAGCTGGGCTCGACACACCCTCCATGTAACTCCGACACTGGCTCCAGTTGGAGAGCCACCAACTCAGTGAGTGGGACCTTGGTTCATCCCCAGAAGAGCCAGAGGTGTCACCCTTTTCAGGGTGAACACTGACACCCCAACATCCTTGTAAAAGTAAAAAAAAAATCTTCAAAGTTGGGGCACCTGGGTGGTTCAGTTGTTAAGTATCTGCCTTTGGCTCGGGTCATGATCCCAGGGTTTGAGATCAAGTCCCTCATCGGGCTCCCTGCTCGGCGGGAAGCCTGGTTCTCCCTTTCCCATTCCCCCTGCTTGTGTTCCCTCTCTCACTGTGTCTCTCTCTGTCAAATAAACACATAAAATCTAAACAAACAAACAAACAAAACAAAACAAAAAACCAAAAAACAGCTAAAAATAAATAAATAAATAAAAGACCTTCAAAGTGTCCACTCCTTCTGATTCAGTGATCCCAATTCTAGGATTCCATATTACATATGGGAATAAGCTTTGTTCATAAAAGCATTTATCACTGTTATTTATAGTAGTGGAAAATTAAAAACAACCTAAGTGTCCGTATAATAGGTATTTGGTTAAATACATCCATAGACTAGTTAAAAAATGTTTATGGCAGAGGTGGAAGAATACAGAGCACACTTGTGGGTTAACTGAAAGAAACAAGATTCAGAATTCTACATATAGAATGACCACAGCAGAGGTGCCCGGGTGGCTCTGTCCATTAAGTGTCTGCCTTCCGTTGGGGTAATGATCCCAGGCCCCCAGGTCAAGTCCTGCCTTGGGTGGCTTGCTCAGCAGAGAGCCTGTAGCTCCCCCTGCTTGTGCATGCGCTCTCTGACAAATAAATAAATAAAATCTTAAAAAAAAAAAAAAGAATGACCACAACACTGTGGAGAAAAACTGAGTAGGAAAAATAGTTTGCAAGGAAACCCTCAAAAATGTTTGTTAGATAAGACCAGGGTAATTTTTTTCTACTTAATTTTTTTTTTTCAGTCTTACAGTGAGTGTGTACTCATTTAAGCAACCTGTCTCTGGGGAAACAAGTTGCGTACAAATTGAGAAGGGGCCCCTGCTTTTGTAAGAGAAAGGCCTCTCCCAGACAGAAAACTCTGGGCCTTCCTGAGTCCCTTCAAGGTCTCCTTGGGGCTGTATAGGCAGACAGGCCAGGAGGGGAGGAAACGCTCTTTCCTGTGCTGTTCTGTCCCCAGGGCCTGGCATATAGTAGATGCTCAATAAACATTTGAGGAAGAAAGGAAGGCTCTCATGATCTCACTTAAACCCTTCCTAACAATCTGAGGGGTTCCTGGGTGGCTCAGTCAGTTAAGCATCTGCCTTTGGCTCAGGTCATGATCTCAGGGTCCTGGGATTGGCTTAGTGTGGGCTCCCTGCTCAGTGGAGAGCCTGATTCTCCCTCTGCTCCTCCCCACCAGCTTGTGCTCTCTCTTCTCTCAAATGAATAAGCAAAATCTTTTTAAAATAAAAAAACATGAAATAATAAAACAAGATAAGCTCTCCTAAAAATCTGTGATAGAGATGTCAGAATGCAATTTTGTCTCCCCACTAGACTATGACATCTTTGAATGATGGAACTATTTTTGTTTCTGTAATCTCTAGAAGCCCCTCCGAGCGCAAAGAAACACTCGAAGAAAGTAGAATAAATTGTGATCCTGATATTACAGATAAAGAAACTGCCTATGTTTAAACAATGAGATCCTGGCAGATCTGAGAGTCAAGGTCAATGGACAGGTTCCAAAGTGGGTATTTATTGGGGAGTCAACTGCATAAAGCAAGTCCCTGGTCCCCCAGTACTCTTGGAACTACTGTCCTCCGAAGAGCCCCACAGCTCCTGCTGGCCAAGCATCTTGTGCTAATTAGGCTGCCAAAGTCTGTAGGAAGGCTCTGTGTGCTCTGGCAGCTCTGGCTACTTCCCCGATGTGAGTCGATAGGGCTCTTGCATGGACGGATTTAGACAAGGAGAAAAGACAGGGCTTTCCTGGCAGGGGCACTTCTTAATTAAAGGCACTAAGAAGAAAGCAAATGAAATTGATGGCTAGTACACATATCTATCCATGTAAGCATATGAGTCACTCAGGGGAATGTGGCTATTTTTTTAGAACCTAGTGGGTAACTTATATACGTTTATCAAATGAGCAATGGATGGATGGATGGACAGACAGATGGGTACACAGATGGATGTACATAGACGGGTACACGGATGGATGGATACACGGATGGATGGATGGATGGACGGACGGACGGACAGACGGACAGGTACATGGATGGATAGACGGACGGATGGATGTTTGTTAATGGCAGAATAAGAGTTAAGGGACCTTTGGAAACAGATAAGCCTTGGTTTGAATCATGGGTCTGCCCTTGTCTATAGTGTGAACATATTACATCCCATCTTTGAGCACGTTTCTTTGAAAGGCCTCTGGAAATTGGGGTGGCAATTAAAAATGCATGTAAATGCTCTGCTCATAGTAAGTGCTCAAGAGATGGAGTTATCATCTTCATTGATCAGAAGGGACAGGGGGAAGAGATGGAACGGGGCCTGCAGGTGGCTACTTTTCCCTTCCTTCCTACAAACGAACCTTGAAATTCCTTTGGGAGGCCATGTGGTTTGAGCACCTTAAGCCAATCAGTGTATTCCATTCGCTCAGGTCTGTGATTGGTTCAGGGATGTGTCTGAGACAAGCTAGTCCTATCAAGATGAACCTCAGAGTATTTGCTGGGAATGCTGGGACATGGCCTTTTTCTTTCATTAGAAATAACAAAGAAGCTGGTACCCCAGAAGCTGCTGGCACTTATACTGGGAACACCAGCATAACGATAGAGCTGATGTTACAGAAGGTGAAGCGGAAAGGCACAAAGTAACATTGTTGAGCTGCTGGATCCAACCTCACCTGAATTTGGCAATCCCTCGACTTTTCAGATATATGACCCAGTTGCTTTCTTTTATGTTTAAAGCTGATCTAAGCCAGATTTTCTGACAGCTACAGTCAAAAGTACCCTAATTAATAGAGAAAGGAAGCAAGGATGAAAATATA
Organism: Mustela nigripes; assembly: GCF_022355385.1. Lineage (NCBI taxonomy): Eukaryota > Metazoa > Chordata > Mammalia > Carnivora > Mustelidae > Mustela > Mustela nigripes. Next base: position 102,274,712 of record NC_081559.1, read on the forward strand.
TGAATGGAATGTCTAAGGAAGATGAAACAACAAACGTAGTATGAAATGGTAAGTTGGGTGGTGTCAAATGGTAAGAGACTTTGGATGGCCAAAATTGGGGCTACATTTTAACTGTGAATTCTTACTTGATGTACAAATAAACCAAAGCCAGGGGGTTAAACAAGAAGCAACTTGCCTAAGATTCCACGAGTTAGCTAACTTAACTGAGCGTGGGGCTGCAACTAGAAACCAAGTCCTCTGGCTCAGTGCCTTCCCCACATTCCCCAGTCATTACACCCACGGAGAAACGTACCCCATCCGAGGGCAACAAATCCCTGGAGGCACTTCCTTTCCGAGAAGAAGGAGATGACGAGGAGCGTGTGTAGGTAAAGGCCTTCCACCAGCAGCCAGGCGTAGTTGGCCATGATGCAGTACTGGAAGAAAGCCATGACCAGCTTACAGCCCACCTGGACAGAGAGAGGCAGGTGAGCCCCAGGCTGGGAAACAGTGAGCTCCTCTCTGCCAGCCCCCCAAATGAAGCAACAGGGATTGATAGGGGTCGGGTCGCAGAGCAAGTCTCTATGGGCTCCTGGCCATCCCCTGTGGCCTTCCACTCTCAGAAGCCCAGGCCCACAGAGTTCTCTAGAAAGTGGAAGCCCACATGGCAGCAGACTCAGGCAAGAAGGCTAACAGGCCATCAGAGAAGCAGGAAGTGCATTCAAACCCGGGACTTGGCTGCCACCACTGAAGCTGTGTCAGATAGGGCCCAGGACCCAAGTTCCTCCTTTGCAGATGAGCACACGGGTGGACAGAAGGAAAGGGATTTCTGAGCCAAGGATTAATAAGATCCCTTCCAAGCTATTTCCCTGGAAACAGATAAAGGGACATACCAATTATGTTAGGAGGGCACCACTGATTATAGTGAAAATGGGCCCTGATTGGTACACCGCCTCTGTTCCGGAGACTTCTGACTACCAGATGGAGATGCCAGTGCTGGCCTTGCCTGACTTAGTGACTTGTTAGAGGCATGTCTCTAGCAGGGATCACCAGAAGCTGTGCCTGGGGACTCGTGCGGCATGAGGCTTCTGTGCCAGCAAGGCAACCATTCCTACATGACAAGGTCCCCTCTCCTTTCTCTGAGCTGTCCCTGGGGAGAGGACAGCTTCTGGGTTGGGCCGAGGAGGTCACATGCAGGTAACCCAGTGCTGCACTGCTGGTGGGCTGCGGTTCCTGCTCTACGTCCGCCCACAGACTCGGATTCTGGGTGGAGACTGTGGTTGACTCAGGAGTATGATGTTTACCCGAACCCAAGAAGGTTTCCCATGGGGGACTGCTGGACTTCTCCAGTACTGGTCAGTGAGGTGTGGGCCCTGAATTTACATCTTCTGACTCTCACTCTACTACTCTTACTTTGTCCTGCCCATCTCCCTAAGGGAGATTCAGTTTGAGTCAGAAAACACACACACACACACACACCCCTATAGAAACAACACAAACAACAGATCTGTAAGGGATTACAGATGGGAGTGGTGGGAAGTGACAGGCAGGTTGACCAAACCCATCTCAATCTGCCATCTTTTTCTCCCTTGTTTGCCTCTGCTATGGTGACTATGATGCAAAAAAAAAAACCTCGATCCTCCAGCCTCCTTTAGAGTAAGGTGTGGTCCCATGACAAGGTTCTAGGCAATGGGATGTAGATAGGTGTCTTGAGAGCAGGCATTCTTTCCCACCCTAAAAAGGCAAAGCTACCCAAAGACAAAAACTGTTTAACCCTGACTCTTTTTCTTGACTGGAACAGGGATGTGAGGCCTGGGGCTGCAGCAGCCATATTGTAAAAAGCCGTATAAAGTATGGCATCAAGCACAGCAGAGCAGAAAGAGGGAGAAGGATTGTGTCCACCATGGCATCACAGAGCCCCTGTGCCACCTCTGGATTGCCCATCTGTGGACTGCTTATGTGGGAGACAAACTCCATCTGAGCCACTGATGCATGGTTTTCTGGTATATGTAGCAAAACGGATCCTCAGCTGATACACAGAGCAATATTGCAAAGAACTAAGAGTCATCTGAGCATTCAGAAGGAGGAAAGGGGTTAGATTAAATTAAACGACTGCTTTACTACAGACTTAAGTTTGCAGATACAGACATATATGCTCCCACTTTTCTTTCTGCACCACACCCTCAACCCTCTTCAGAGCTGGCCATCTGCCCATAGCTGGGACTTGGCAGGTGGAGGGAAAAGATGACCCTCCATATGTATCTAATTGCCAGAGTGGGAGTTGAAGGGCAGCCCCAGGGGCTTCCCGACAAGTTGTTCTCATACATGACCCCGACTGTGCACGTGGAGACATGGGACTCTCCCTGGATGCCCTGGCCCAGCCCCAGCATTGGTCCCTGTACTCTAGGCATTTAATGCAGCCTCGGGTGGGACTTGGAGAAATAGCAACGGGACCACCACCCTCTCCTAGTTGGGCTGGGGAAGGTGTGCAGCCTGGCCACACTCTGGAGCATGCAGGCATGTTACCCTGTGGGCATCACATTGAGTGACATCTTCCGAAGAGAAGAGCACCGCATCCTTGATGAAGTTGGACAGGGCACGCAGGATGAAGGACACAAAAAGGTGCATGTGGATGTAGTTGCGGGTGCAGTGGAGCCTCCTGGAGGGAGAGAATGCAAGGCCATGGGGGCCAGAGCCACAGGCGCTTGGCCACTTCTTAGCCAGATGACCTTGACCTCGAGCAAGCCTTTACACCTTCGCAGAACCCGAGTCTCCTCCTCTGTGGGAGGGATCAGAGGTCCGTTATCCATTCCCCAGCTGCTGGTGCCAGAAGCAGGCTTTCTTACGGGGAACCTATTCCAGCTCTGGGATTGGGGTGACTCCATCCTCCCACCCTGTTGATAGACCCAACCAATCGGAGTACTCCACCCCTGGCTGCAGTGACATTCAGGTTGGGACTGTGACTCAAGCTGGATTCATAGAAACCTCCCCACCCCTGCCCCAGGACTTTAACTGCAACTAAAGGGGAAGGGGCTCTCTCTGTCCTAGTGGCTAAGCCAGTGGAGTGTACCCCTATCGCTGTTGGTGGATGTCTCTGCCACCCCTGAGGAGAGCCTGCCTAAGGATGAGGCCGATGGAGAGTGGAGAGAGGAAGGGGGACAGACCTAGCTCTGCTGATACGTTTGAGCACCTAGATCCAGCCATTCCTAGAGACAGACACCCCTGACCTTTTCAGTTATGTGGGTCAGGATATCTTGGTTTTCTTAAACTGTTTTTAGGGGATTTCTGTTTCTTGCAACCAGGAGTCTGGCTAACACACTGGTAAAATGGGGGTAATGATACCTATCTTATAGCATTGTGTAAAAATGACAACCAGGACATCTGCAGTGAGTTGTTATGCTCAGTAACTGTGAATGAATAAAAACACGAACAAAGTCACAGGAACATCAGTGTTTTGTCTCGAGTAAGGTCTAGATCAAGAGGTCACTAAGTAGCCCCCCGCCCCACCTTCCTTTCTCTGGCTGAATAATTTAAAGAGACCCAAATTCTGTGCCTGGGGAAGGCTGGGGAGACAGAGAGCTAGTAATGTGTTCTCACCGGAAAGCACAGAGGACGCTGAGGGCGACCAGGAGCATCACCAGGGAGGAGCTGTAGCCCACGGTGTACATGACCTTCAACTTCATTAGATACTGGTGCTGCAGAGAGAGGGGTGTGTTAGCCCCGCCCACCCAGCGGCTGGGCTTCTTGCACCTGCTTAGGCAGCTCAAACTTTTCAATGAACCTTTCAATGCCGCTGGCTATGCTGATCAGACTCCTTGGACCTCAATTCATAGACTAGGAACACCCTGGCTTTGGAGAAGATCTCGGGGATCGTCTGATGCCAAGTCAAACTTCTACCCTATGCATAGTATCCCTTACCATCACCCTGAATCCAAGCCTTCGCTTGAATCCCTCCGGGATGTAGGCTAACTGCCTTTTGAGGAAGTCATCTGGTATACAAGGGTGCAAACTATGCTAAAATCTATGACTTTTTTTTTTTTCGTATCAGATGGGTAATGTGCCAAGGTCATAACAAGGTTTGAGGGTGGCACATGTCACACAGGAGCGTGAACACCCAATCATCACGCTTATGAACTACAAAAGGATCTAAAATCTATGACTTTTAAATTGTACCCTATTGGTTCTTTTTCAATACCCACTTCTGGAGCCGCTTGAAATAAATTGAATGCTTAGAGTTATTATTTTTTTTTAATAAACTTTCATTTTGGAATGGTTTCAGAGTTCTCGAAGGGTTGAAAATATCATACAGAGAGATCTGTCCTTTTTTTAAAGATATATATTTTTAAAGATTTTATTTATTTATTTGATGGCGGCGGCGGGGTGGGGGGGAAGCAGGCACCCTGCTGAGCAGAGAGCCCGATGTGGGACTCGGTCCCAGGATCCTGAGATCATGATTTGAGCCGAAGGTAGATGCTTAACCCACTGAGCCACCCAGGCACCCCAGATCTGTCCCTTCTTTTTTTTTTTTTTTTTTAATATTTTATTTATTTGACAGACAGAGATCACAAGTAGGCAGAGAGGCAGACAGAGAGAGGAGGAAACAGGCTCGCCACTGAGCAGAGAGCCCGATGTAAGGCTTGATCCCAGGACCCTGGGATCATGACCTGAGCTAAGGGCAGAGGCTTTAACCCACTGAGCCACCCAGGCGCCCCAGATCTGTCCCTTCTTAATACAGCTCTTCTGCCCACTTGTCTCTCACATATAGTCTCAGCATTACATTTTCTTTCTGTGTCTTCAATCTCTTTCCATGATCCCTCACCCTCCTGCTCAATTAATATGCTCTGCTGGCAATGGCCTTCCTAAGTAAGACCCCCAGAACTGAAAGCTGGAAAGCTCCAGTATATTCTCTGATCAAGAAGGAGTAGAGTGGGACCATCGCCTTCCCTCTCCTCTACACTGAACTCATATTAATGAGTCTTCACATTACTGACTCATCTTTGATTTGGAAATAATCTCAATGGGATGGAAGAAGACCACATATAAACAGAAATGTAAAACCTGCATCATTTGGGTGCAAAAAATAAATCGCATGACAGCCTGAAGAAGAATCAAAGAAATGAAAATTAAATCAATAATGCTATATCATCTGTTCCCAACCAAATGAACAAATATTTAAAGGCAATATTATCCTATGCAGCTGAGGGTAGAGCAGGAGCAAACACTGTTTCAGTCTCTCCTGAAAGTAGCATGTATTGGGGGCACCTGGGTGGCTCAGCGGGTTAAGCCTCTGCCTTGGGCTCAGGTCATGATCTCAGGGGCCTGGGATTGAGCCCTGCATGGGGCTCTCTGCTCAGCAGGGAGCCTGCTCCCCCCCAACCCCCTCTTCTCTGCCTACTTACGATCTCTCCTTCTGTCAAACAAATAAATTTTAAAAAATCTTTAAAAATAAAAAGTAGCATATATCAAGAATCTTTGAAATGTGCATTCCTGTTGACCTCCTTTCTACCTCTGGGAATTCTAAGAAGTTAGCAGGCGCGCACACACACACACAAAGAAATAAGCACAAAAGGAAAAGCATATTTATACATCAAGATGTTCACCACAGAATGATGTGTGATGAAAAACACTCAAATGTCAAACAACAGAACAATTAACTGAATTATTTTAAATCATTATTTTGATGTATGCCACCATTAAAATGTTGTTTACCGAGAGTTTTAACAGATGTCAGCTCATGCTAAGAATGTAATGTTAAGTGAAAAGGCGGAATACATATTTTCTAGATACAGTATGATTCCTGCTATATGTTTAAAAAAATACTAAGTTGAATTACGTGAAATTGCCTTTTTTGTAGGTCAAATGATTGACTATCAGCCATTTTGTGTGGTTCAATCACATACATGCATAGACCACAAGATTTTAAAAAGATGTGTTAGATGTTAATAATGGTTAACTTTGGATGATAAGTCTGTGGAGAGAGTTGTTATTTTTATTTGTACTTCTATACTTTTCATTTCTTTCCAGTGGATAAGTACTATTTTATAACCAGAATAAAAAGGTAATTAATTTTAAAAAAGGGAGGCACAAGAATAGTATTGGGGAAACCTTGCTGACAGCTGTTCCTATGAGAATGACTTGAGGTTCAAATGGCCCAAGCTCCATGGTATTAAGAAGTTTACTGCAGGGAAAGAATGCAGGCTTCAGAGCCGAGAGACAGGGTTTCCAAACCCAAGACTGTTACTCACCAGCTGTGTGACCTTGGGCAAATTACTTAACTTCTCTGAGCCTCAGATTCCTCATCTGCATAATGGGGGTAATATCTACCTTGCAGGCTTGTTGGAAGAACAAATAAAGTATGAGGTAGAGTATCTAGACAATGGCTGGCACTTACAAGACACTCAGAAGATGTTGATTTTTTCCCACCTCCATCCCCCAGCCCCATCACCCACCCTTCAACATGAGTCACGGATCCAAGATGGCAGTAAGAAGTATGAGTTATAAAGGAGGAGCTTAAAAAAAAAATTAGACCTATTCTCAGTTATGATAATGGAGTGCTGTAGGACAGCAGGCAACATGGGAACGTTTGGAGTGTTTCGTCCAGTTCTGGGTGTGCTATTTTAAGAGGCACAGGAATAAACTGGAACATTTCTGGAGGAGGGAAGAGTGCATGAAAAACTGGGTACATTATACCCCGAGGAAATAAACGAGCAAACTTAGGCAAGAAGAGTATTGGAACAATTGACAGGTAGAGGCCTAAGACCCACTGTGTAGGCTCCAAGGGGAGGGAGCTAACCAAAAGAAGTCTGACTCAGAGTGACCAAAGATTTTCTGAGAGCAAGAGGCAACCTTTGATGGGATGGCTGCCATGTGTCATTGAGCTTCCCCACTGGTATGACGGCGATCCCAGAAGCCAGGAGCCACCTCTCAGGAATGAAGAAGAGAGCCAAAAGGACAGTAGGTTGCCCTAGATTCATGGTGGCTTGACTTTGGGACATGAAAGGGCAGTCAAATGTTGAGAAATAAAAGGGTCCATGATGTGTCAGCTTATAATCTTGCACGAGCAGGAGGAGCCCCAGCCCCGAGGGCACGAGCCTCACTCCTAGGATCCCCTAGTTTTGCCACTCTCAGTTCAGAAGCAGATTTGGGCCAGTCTGTGACAGCACGATGAGGCACGGGGTGACAGTATGGGGTGTTCTGGCTGAAAGCTCCACATTGTCCTGTGGCTAGGTTGACTGCCTGCCAGGGAACCCTCAGGACACCAGCCAGCTGCACTTGTCCCTGCATTATGTGTGTAAGTTCTGATCCAGAAGGAGCCCTGCTCCCAGGAGCCCTGATGTGCCCTTAGTGCACCTGCCCTCCACATCTGCAACAGGGACTCCCCCCAGGAGGGCGTGGGGGCCAGGAGCCTCACTGCTGTCTGTCCTGGATCACACTGCCCATCTCTCTGCTGTCGTTCCTGACTGGGCCACCTTCCCTCTACATCCTCTAGATCAGGGCTCAGCAGACATTTTTTGTAAAGGGACAAATAATGTGCGTCTTAGACTTTGGGTGCCATTTGGGCTTTGGCAAATACTCAGCTCCACTCTTGTGGTATAAATGGCCATAGCCATGTCTCAATAAAATTTTATTTACAAAAGCAGGTGGTTGGCTGGATTTGGCTCAAGGGCCACAGGATGCCAACCTCCACTCTCGGTAAGCAAGCCCCATTTTATTTACCCAAGCAGCAGCCTGGTCCTTTCTGCCAATCTGTGTGCACTGTTGTGGGCTTTTGTTGGTGAATAGAGCGGCGCGTGCCAAGTAAGGAAATTGAAGAAAAGACAGCCAACAAGTGCTCATTTCCATCATCGTTTGATCAGAAGAGAAAAGACATTTCAACAGTAAGAGACAGGATGACTCAGATCTCTGAGTGAGGGACAAAGCCCGTGGACCAGCATCTAGGCAACAGTAAATTACATGGCTTGAAAACCTTTCTGATCTTAGGGATTTTTTTTTTTTTTTTTTTTTTTTTACATTTTTAAAATTTTTTATGTGAGCTGAAGCCAAGGTAGTTCTCCTTTCCACTATTCTTGGCCAATAAATATTCTGAATTAAGTCCAAACTTTGCATTTACATTTGTTAAATTTCAGGTCCTTGTTTTGGGATTTTAACAGTTTCTGCCCTGGATGAACATCATGGTTAAGGCCTTGGGTTTTGTTCCCTAGCTGATGAGTCTAAAGCTGACAGTGTCTCCGATGTGATTTCAGTAAACATTGCTCACAAAACCAAAGGCTCCCTGGGGTCCTCAGTAATTCTTAAGAATGTAAAAGGGTCCAACGGCCAAAAGGTTTGAGAACCAATGGCCGAGGCCAATCCTGTGTCCCATCCCTCTGCCGGGGATGGTGGCAGGGGTGGGCAGGCTCCGGTCACTTTGGGCCAGTGCGATGGGAGGACAAGTTTGCTGAGGTTTGGGTGAAGAAGCTTTCTTGCTCTTGGGAAGGAGCCATAGGAAGTCAGGCTGTCCCTCCACCTGGACAAGCAGGCATGGGGGAATATGTGGCTGTCATCGCCAATGGCCATCATCCCACGTCGAGAGGTGGCAGCCTTGAGAGGAAGCCACCAGGATAGCAGGAGGAGAGATGGCAAGAACCTGGCCCTTTGGCAGCTTCTGAGTACTGCCTTATGAAAGAATTCTGAAGCCTGTTCTCTGCACCCCCAGTTACATGAGCCACATCTGTTTATTACCCAAGTTGCAAATTTCTGTTTCTCGCAGCCCAGGGCATCCTTTTGAACCTCTGTGCTGCCATCCATCATTAGAACATTCTCTCTTAATTTTATGGATTTTGCCAATGTGATCACATAAACTTCCTGCCCTTGTGTAAGTCAGTGATGGAAATGGTCATCTGCAGGGGTCAGGGCCCATCCACTTCTCTGAAACCTTCTGTCCCCACTGAGCAATCCTTGCCGGGTCTCGTTATGAAAGTACCCTGCTCTGACCAGACCTGAAGACCTCACATGTGTCCCCCAACTGGATGACAAACCCCGGAGGGAAGAAACCCAAGTCTCCACCTTGGTCCCCCACCCACTCTTCCTTGTACAGAGCAGGACTGACTGGCTGGAGAAAGTCCCAGAAAAGAGTTCAGAAGTGGGTATGGTCTGTCTTCCAACCTCATCCTTCCTCCCTTCCCTCTGCTGCTCCGCCTCATGCTTCTCTCACATGCCCTCACCCCATCCTCCAAGGGACCAGCAAGCCTGTCAGGATTCCCACTGGGGAGTTTAGCCCACGAGGCTGCAAAAGCCCATCTCCCAGGGGACACGCACCATACCAGGGGGGCAGCAAGAGCTAGAGGAAGGACTCAGGTTCTTTTGGGTACTAACTAGGTTTGACTCCTGCCTCTGCTAGTCTCTGAGCGTGTTCCTTTATCATTCTGAGCCTCAGTCTCCTCATCTGCAAAATGGAGAAAACAATGATCTTACGATGAATCCTTCTGAGGATTTAGTGTCATCATGTATCCAGGAACCGGCACATGGCAGGTGTTCAGACAACAACAGACATTCATTGGGCACCTAGTTAACTGCCAAGCATTGTGCTGGGGCCTTGGGACCTGGAAATGAGTAAGATTCTGATCTGTTCCTGCGATATCTCTAAATCTAGACCCATGCCTGGCTCACAGTCAGCGCTTAATACATGTTTGTTAAGTGAGTTCATGGCTTTGAAGAGCTCACATTTTAGTGAGCGAGTTGAATCCCCATGGCACATGACGACAATTTCGTTCAACGTAGCAGGTAACATTCTGGAAACCAATACAGCATATCAAGAAAGCCCTTCTTGGGAGTGGGGAGGTGGGAAGAAAGGGCTTTCTGGAGTCAGTGGGCTAGAGTGGAGTCTCGAAGGACATTTACGAATTAGGCAGGGAAAGTCAGGATGCAAAGCTCTGATACTAATGGCCACTTTAGGGGAGGCCTCTGGAGGCACCTGGAGAAGCTCAGCACACTGCTCAGTGTCCTCTCTCTTACCAGGCCTGCCCAGCAGCATGCAGCTCGCTCTTTCCCCTCAGAGCCTGAGAAGCCCTGAGAGACAACATTTATTGAGTATTTCTTCTGGCAGGGCACCCTTCTCAGCACTTTCCTGGATTACCTCGTTTGGTTCCCTTGGCAAGTCTGTGAGGTCAGAACCATAATCAGCCCATCTCCCTGATGGAAAAACTGAGGCACAGAGAAGTTAAGTCCTCCCAACCCCCGCCAAGGTCACCGTCAGGGTTCAGACTCAGCACCCTGACTCCAGGTGTTTAACCAGTGGGTTGCTTTTCTTTCAGTTTCATGACTAAATCACCCCCAGTCTTGTTCTTACAGTTTTTCTCGTTCTTACAGTTTCTCATTCTTATAGGGCAGTTCTTATTGTGCCTGTGCCCGGGTCTTCATTAACCATCTCTGGGCTGTGTCACCAGGGCACTGAGGTAGGCCCAGGGAGCCCCGGATGATGAGTGGGGTGGGGTGGGTAACAAGAGCAGCTCCCGGTCCCCTGATCTTGACCCAGGGCTGGCTCCACTCTATCTTCTCACTTGCAGACAGGCTTACCCGCTTCTCATTGGATGAGTCGTTCACATTAACCCCACAGGCCAGGTCAGGCCTGGGGAAGATTTCCGACCAGCCGTCCTGTGTGCAGTTTCGAAACATGGAACCTGTGGGAGCCAAACATCCTGCAGGTGAACACTGGGAACACGGGACAGATGGCCTGGGGTCCCAGGTACCCTCAGCCACGCCTTAGGGGCGGCCTGGCATTTCCCCATCGCTCAGCCCTGGCTGCCTTTCTCTGAACCACACAGTCCACTCCCAATCGGCTCAGCTGGTCCTTGAAGACTATGTAAGGGTCAGTAAGAAGAGGCAGGAAAGGGATGCCTGGGTGGCTTGGTCGGTTAAGCCTCTGCCTTCAGCTTAGATCATGATCTCAGGGTCCTGGGATCAAGCTCTGCATCAGGCTCCCCATCCAGCAGAGAGTCTGCTTCTCCTTTTCACTTTGTGATCTCTCTTTTGCTTTCTCTCAAATAAACAAATAAAAATCTTAAAAAAAAAAAAAAAAAGAGTGGTGGAAGAGGAAAGTAGGGAGATAGCCCTAGAAAGTGCAAGGGTGCGGACGTGTGTGCACAGGTGAGAGAGAGACAGACCTGCGGACCACCGAGGCCTCGATTTACAAACCAGCCCAGCTCTGAACAAATAACCCTGTTAGCCTCCAAGCACTACTTGCCCCCCCCCCCCCCGGGGTCCCATAGCCTCGTCCATCCCCATGTCCCTCCTTGCCAGACACAGGGCTCCGCATACAGCGGGGAGGGCAGGACATATGTCACAGTACCCTCTGGTCCCAGCAGCAATCCTCCACTGGACTCTGTGTCCCCACCCCTACAGAGCTTCCCCTTACCTTTCCCCAGCACAGCTGGCTGCCCCTAGGCCCAGCCCCCGTGAAGGGTCTCTCAGGCCCTGGGGCCCACCCCGCACCTCCCCACCCTCCCACCCCCGCATCTGGCTGCTGCAGGTGTGGCAGGCACACAAGTGTGCCTGGTCACACCCCTGGAGATAGGAATTCTGACACTCCCTCAGCTCAAATTCGTACCCCCTCTAGGGGCCCCAGCCACCCTGCTTTGGCCTTGCATGCTCCTTTCTGACAGGCCTCGGGTCTGGACCACTGGTTCACAGGGTTCAGGGTCACATGGGTTCCACTGAACTCAAAAATGATGGCTGGCATTTCTAGAACCAGCCACTATGCTCGTTTCCAGATTTTGAGCTAATCCTCCCAGCACTCAGGGAGGGAGGCACGGCTGGTTTATTTACCAGACAAGAAAACCAAGGCCCAGAATTGGGCATCAGAGTCCAGCCAGGATGTGACTCTTCCCTGTGCCTCCCTCCCACCTGGCCCTGGCCCCTGGGGGCAGCTTCTAGCACCAGGAGACCTTGGCTTTCTGACCTTCCGGATCTGGGTCTGCCTGGCCCCCAAAAGCCCCTGAGACCTGGAGTACAGGCTTCCAAGTAGCCAGATCTAAGTGGGAAACTCAGCCCCCCCACCCCTTGGTCACCTGGGTGTGAGCTTCAATGCCTTACTTCTCTGTGCCCAGTGACAATAGTCACCCACACTGCAGGACTGAGCAAGGAACCCGATAGCACCAGTAAGTGCCCAGCCTGGTGCCTGGCCCAGAGAGCCCCACAGTGTGACTCCCTCCTCCTTTCAGCCTTTCCAAAATAGACCTCAGTGGTGGGGCTTGGAGGTATGGAATTTAGGGGGCGGGGTGCAAGACTTCTACAGTTCAGTCAAGGGAGCTAGCGTGTCAGACGGGAAAGCAGGGGCCTCCAACTTCAGTTTGGTTGGATGGGAAATTGAATTAAGAGAACGCAAACTCCCCAGGGCCCAGAACCAGTTATTCGTGTGTCCCTAGAGGCTGGCCTGGGCTGGGCTGCCCGTTTTGGGGCCTTCTCCTCACTGACCCAGTGGGATTCTCCAGACAGATGCTGCATGTGACCCAGGCCGGGCGCCCGGTGTGGCTAACGAAGCAGTGCCCTTTGCTGACCAGGCTCTTGGCAGAACTGCAGAGGAGACGAGGGTTGGGCTCTCTCTGGAGAGCCCTTCAACCCCACCCACTTGCCCCGGGCTTCATTCCTAATAGGGCAGGGGCCCTTGCTTACCCAGGTTCAGGGCAGTGTACACCTCAAGGGCCCCTGAAGGTACAATCAATATTTTGTGCATATACATCTGTACATCTGAAGATTTTACCCAATTCTCAAAAGGCTCCAGGACCCTAATCAGGTTAGGGACCTCCACTGTGTTAAGGCTCCAATCCCAAGATAGAAGAAGGCCTGACCCTGCCTGAGAAGCGTGTTTTCTAACAAGGGACTCTGGAAGACCAGTGCCCCGTAAAGAATCAAAGGAATGCATCCTGGAAAGAACATTCTAGACCTTGGCACACACAGAAAAATATCTGAGGGCAGATTCCAGCCTGCAGTTTTGGGAGGCACTTAGCCATTCTGTCTGGGCCCCATAGTGGGCACCCTGGGAAATTATTAATTTATTATTATTATTTTCTTCTCTCAAAAGGAAGGGTCGGTCCAAAACACCAGTCCTCACAGGGCACTCCTCTCTGGGTTGGGTTGGGGAGCCCTGGGGTCCTGTGGGACACTACTGAGGGGAGCCCTCCTTCCGGAGAGGAGACCAGGGCTCTGGGATCTATGGGGAAGAAAGGTGGTGGTAGGAAGATGATTCTTGGTGACTAACTCAGGCGGGACTGGTCCTGACCCGTGCTGCTGGGCTGGCTGGTGCCCTGGGCTGGGGGCTGGGTATGAACAGAGTGGCCCAGGAGCGGTAAGTTCAGAAGCCTCAGCAAGCCGGGTCTCCCTGTGAAGGGGCAGACAGGAGGCTCCTGAAGTTCCACAGCGACACTGTGTGGCAGGAAGAAGAAACTGCAGCAGTGGCAGGCAGACCACCCCAACTTCCTTCCCTACAGCAGGAAAAAGTAGGACTGCACCCCTGGGTGAACACCGTGGGTCTGGAGCAGTTAAAGGGTTGGGGGTCCTCAAAAGGGAGTCAGTGGGCTGCTAGTTAAAGAGGCATACAGGCATTCTAGCAGTTGATTGGGTAGGATTTGGCTAGGAGCAAGGCTCTGGCTGGCTCTTCTGAAGAAAGGTAGAAGCGACGTTGATAGGGGATGCAGAGGCACTTCGGCTTTGGGAGGGCTGTGAAGGGAAGACTGGGAAAGGAGGAGAGCTTCAAGTCCCTCCAACTGGAGAACTCGGTCAGCAAGGGAGGAGCACTGGACAGGGAGTCCAGGATCTGGTCCTGTCCTCGAACCTGACCAACATGTTGCCTTGGGTCAGTCATGTGCGGATTAATCTCATGTGTTGGGAGCTCCATGGACCGCAGACATAGACATGGAAGGGTCACAGTGGGAGAAAAAGACTGTTGGTCGGTTTGCTGGCACCTGTGTGTAGGTGGGGAGGGGGAAGGCAAGAAGGGAGAAGAGAGGAAGAGAAAGGATGAAGGAAGATATTTAAAATTCATTTCCAGGGGCGCCTGGGTGGCTCAGTGGGTTAAAGCCTCTGCCTTCAGCTCAGGTCATGATCTCAGGGTCCTGGGATCGAGCCCCATCGGGCTCTCTGCTTGGCAGAGAGCCTGCTTCCTCCTCTCTCTCTCTGCCTGCCTCTCTGCCTACTTGTGACCTCTGTGTGTCAAATAAATAAATAAAATATTTTTTAAAAAATAAAATAAAATAAAATTCATTTCCAAGCACAGTTCTATAGACTGGTCCTGTTTATGCTCCCGTTTTACAGATGAGAAAATCAAGGCTGAGAATGGGTAACTAGGGCTCTCAGGCCTTGGAAACTGACTGGACCACACTTTCTCAGGCCTTGAAACCTGGCTGGACCACACTTTCCCTCGTCCCTTGCAGGTTGGTGTCACCAGGACTGAGTTCTGGCAGAGGCCATGTGGGCAGAAGCAGGCTCATTCAGGCCTGGGGCTAATCAAGAGCAGCTGGTTTGCATGTTAGGTGGGCAGACATTGTACGTACGTACGAAGGCTTTGAGATTTGGGACCTCTGTCTGTTTCAGCAAGCGGGCATTATCCAAGCAGTAAGTGGAGATTCGGGACTCAGACCTGTCTCCCTGGTGCACCTATAAGACTGAGTGGGACAGGGAGCTACCTCAGTGTGCTCCCCAGATTGAGAGTGTGTGTGCACATGCGTGTGCACACACGTACTAGAGAATTATGGAGCGAGCAATTTACACTCCTCTCCCACATTGCATGGTCTTGATTTCCTCGCTGGTCATCCATTCTTTCCTTACCTGGCTTTGAGACGCTCGTGGGTTTTAGTGTGAAGACCTCTTTTCTGGTTTCATTAGCCAGCATTTCCTGCCCCACATAGATGGGGGAAGGGAGTGGCAGACTTTAGACTTTAAATGACCTCATGGAGGACGGGGACCAAAGGCTGTGAAATTACCTTGCCTCCACCTAGCATCACCCCCCACCACAAGGCTGTAGTCCCTCCTTGACCGCGGCATCGATGACAGGGTACTGCTTTTGAAGTTGGAGAAATCTGGGTTTGAATCTTAGTTTCTCCATCTTCTAGCTGTGAAGCTTAGGAAATGTGCTAAGGTTAACTTGTGATGGTTCAGTGAGCCCGTGTATATAAAAATTACTGGCATGTGGTGGAGTGTGAGCCCGAGTTAGTCTCCGAACGTCCCCTGTCTGAGACCGTCTCCCTCTCTCCCTGCCTCAAATTAAGAAAATCCTTGTAAACTGCAGTTTTCCTCAGGCAAGAGATGACCCGGGAGGCAAGGGGCTTTCAGAGAGGGCACAGTCTATCAGCTGGGCCTGGCAGAATGGACACATAGAAAGGAAGTGTTCTGGAAAGCTAGGCTGTG
Organism: Mustela nigripes; assembly: GCF_022355385.1. NCBI lineage: Eukaryota > Metazoa > Chordata > Mammalia > Carnivora > Mustelidae > Mustela > Mustela nigripes. The sequence goes on from NC_081559.1 coordinate 102,290,066, forward strand.
CCCCCGCGGCACCCAGACGTGGGGGCTGGAGCAAGGGTTCTGGTTGCTAACGGGGCAGAAACATAGAAGGAAGTAGGGGAGCCCAAATGGGGATGTGGGTTTGAGAGAAGCAAGCCCAGTCTCCTCTATCACTTCCTAGCACATTGCCTCCTGGCCCCCTTCCTTGGGACCCTTTGAATCAAGCCCACCCCACACCCCCAAGCCAGGCCTTCAGTCCTCAGGAAAGACCACCTCTCACCATTCCATTCATCGCTTGTCCCCAGAGGTTCTTGGCCTCCAGGCCAAGGCCCCAGCCAGAGGGTCACCCACTGCCTCGCAGCCAAGACCCCCAGGCTGAGCAGTTACCATTTCTGCCGGTGAACATCCGGAGGAACTGGGGGCATCCCACTTCTACGATCTGTCCCAGTGCAGAGGACGGCCAGCAGCTCATGTTGTCCCACAGTCCCTTACAACCTGCCAAGAGGAGCAGCAGTGTTAGACAGGGAGCCAGCATGGGCAAAGGGCCTCCCCCACCGCCTGTCACCATCCCCAGCACTCTAGCCTGCTAGCCTTTCCCATTAGGGACTGACTCTTTGAGATCAGGAACCAGTGGGGTCCAATGTGCCCTTTTATCTTTGGCATCTACACAGTAATCGCCCATGTTGAAGGCATGAAGGAAGGAGAGAACACATGTTATCTCGTATAAGCCTCACCACTCACCAGGGCAGCTCTGGATTTCTCTAGAACAGAAGACAGAACACCTCTTGGCCTCCGGTTGCATTAGACTCGACAGCAGGGCTCTGGCCTGGCCTCACAGGGTAACCATCTAGGGAGCTTTATTTTATTTTTTTTAAAGATTTATTTATTTGACACACACACACACACACACACACACACTCACACGCAGAGAATACAAGCAGGGGGGAGCAGAAGGGAGAGGGAGAAGCAGGCTCCCCCACTGAGCAGACAGCCCTACCTGAAGCTCAATCCCAGACCCTGGGATCATGACCCGAGCTGAAGGCATTTGCTTAACCGACTGAGCTGCCACCCAGGCACCAGAACACATAGAACTGGGCCCTGCATCCAGGGATCCTGATTTAACTGGTGTTGGGAGGGGGCTGGGCCGCTCCCCATATGCATTCCTTGGAACAGGCTTTGGTCAGATCACTGACTTCTGAATTCCTTGTTGGGGTCCTGGCCTTCCAGTCCTCTGCCTGCCAGCTGGGCTTTGGTGCTAGTGGGAGTCCGTCACCCTGTGCTCTCACACATGTAAGCTCATCTAACCCACCGCAATGCTCCACGGCAACTGGCCCTGTCCTTGTTTTATGAATGAAGCGATAACACAGAGAAGAGAAGGATTTTCTGGAGTCACACAGCGGGGAAATGCAGGGGCTGGAAAGTGGCTGTCTAGCTACCCTGCTCTGTGCCACCTCCCAGGCTTTAGCCACCTGCCCTATCTCTTAGGGGCACCAACCCCAGCTTCCAAGAGCCTTCCTCATGGAGCCAGGCTAGGGGAACTGGAGAGGAGCCAAGAGCTGGTGGGGATCCAGGGGGTGGGGTTGGCCCAGGAGGGCAAGAGGGAGGATGCAGAGAGAGGGGCTGAAGGGGGCCTGCCCCCAGAGGGATGAGGGGAGAGAGAGGAAGTGTGAGGTCAGGATGCGGGGCTCTGGAGGCAGGGCAGCCCCTGAGTGACAGACAGACTGTGGCCCCGGGACTAGGTTGCTGATATGGAGTGGGAGAGAGCTTGCACACAGAGGCAGGGCTTGGACGGGGCTTCCCCAGGACAGTGGAAGCATCTTGGGACTGAGGACCAGGGTCTGTGTCCGTCGAGGAATGTGGGAGATGAGCAACCCCTAGCCTGTCTCTGCTCCTTCACCCCGACTCTCACAGTGAGCCCTGAAAGAGGAGGGGCTGGACCTCTGTCTGAGCGCGCCACAGAGCACCCAGGCAGGGTTCTGCCACCATCCAGGCAACTGGTCGTCCACATTCCAGCCGCTGGGGACGCTGCTCCCCAGACCTGAGCAGGGGCTGCCCGAGTTTGCAGGGTCCCTGCGACCCTGGCCTCCCAGATGCTCCTGGGACGGCAACCTCAGCCTACTGTGACCCACTGTGTCTGTCTACTTGACTTGAGCCTGGAGGATGAGGCTGTCCTTGCTCCTTCTGCAGAAGTCTCCCTGTGACAGCAGGTTGCCTCATTTACAAGGAGCCACATGTCTTGTATGAGAAGCAGTTGGAAGGATTCAGGAGTCTCTTTCATCACTTTGGGAGCAATGAATTCAGGGTCGCCCCACCAGGTCAGCCAGGGAATGGGGGTCCACGGCTCCTGCCCCTGAGGCTAGATAGCCCCCGTCCAGTTGGCCAGACAGATGGCAGGCTTCCTGACCTGGGTCATGTGAGGCTGGGCTCATAGGGACACTGCCTTGGTGCTGACAGTAGGTGGCAGAAGAGGGGCTGGTGGCAAGGGGGAGAAGGCTCTCCTCAAGGTGAGTGGGGTCCCCTGATAGCCGGTTCACTGTCACGCCTTCTGTATCAACCCTGCAGAGAGAAAAGGCTGGAGGTGCATGGGACACTGTGGAGCCTGCAGGGGTAGGGTAAGGTCACTGCCCCACCAGAGGTGATGGAAATGAGGAATCCAGGCTCCAAGAGGCCAAGAGACATAGGTGCAGGGGGACAGAGCTGATACCGGTGGCGCTGGTATCACACCCTCCGGGCTGACCCTTGGTTGCAGCAGACTGGTGCTTCTGCCTCCACGTGACATTGCTCATGTCCTGAACACAGTGGCACGCTGTGATAGGGGTGACGTCCTCTTCCAGCCTCGATGCTGGGAACAGACCTAGTGCTCCCAGTGCGAGGAGCCCATCCCTGGTGGCGTGCTCTTCTAGCTGGTATGTGGTTGAATGCTTTTCATTTTAATAGTTACACTTTTAAAAAAAAAAGATTTTATTTATTTATTTGACACAGAGAGAGACGGCAAGAGAGGAAACACAAGCAGAGGGAGAGAGAGAGGGAGAAGCAGGCTTCCTGCTGAGCAAGGAGCCTGATGCAGGGCTTGATTCCAGCACCCTGGGATCATGACCTGAGTCAAAGGCAGCACTTAACCAACTGAGCCACCCAGGCACCCTGACAGTTGCACATTTGTTTAAAAAAAAAAAGAGAATTTAATATGTATTAAGCAGTTATAAGATGAGCATATCACATCTGTGATTTTATAGCTATTAATATTATATATTATAATAATAGTAATATTATATTATATTATATATATATATAATATTACATATATTATTATAAAAGGAGGTTAAGTTAAAAAATAGTCAGTTGAAGAAGTTGGTTGAGCTCCTGACTCCTGATTTCGGCTCGGGTCATGATCTCAGGGTCTGGAGATCAAGCCCCATGTTGGGCTCTGCACTCAGTCTGGAGTCAGTTTGAGATTCTCCCTCTCCCTCTGTCCCTACCCCCTGCTCATATTCTCTTTCTTTTTATTTGAAAAAAAGATTAATTTTTAAAAAGTGGGGCGAGAACCCTTGTACGCTGTTGGGGGAATGTAAACTGGTGCAGCTGCCATAGAAAATAGCACAGAGGCTCCTCAAAAAATACAAACAGAACTACAACGTGATCCAGCCTTCCTGCTTCTAGGTATATACCCCAAGGAAAAGAAATCAGGACCTCAAAGAGATCTCTGCACTCCCACGTCCACAGCAGCATCGTTTTCAGTCGCCAAGGTTGCAAACAGCCTATGTGTCCATCGAACAATGATGGGTAAGGAGGATCCCTGTGCAATATTACTCAGCCTTTAAGAACGAAATCCTGCCCTTGTGACAACACGGATAAACGTGGAGGACACCGCCAAATAAGCCAAGCCAGACGCAAAAAGAGAAATGCCGCGTGATCTCACTCCCATGTGGGATGTGAAAGATTCAAGCTCATCAGAGCAGAAAGTAGAATGGTCACCAGGAGGCTGGGGTTGGGGGAGACGGGAAGATGTTGGCCAGAGGGTATGAAGTTGCGGTTAGGAAGGATGAATGAGCCCAAGATGTAATGCACGACATGATGAAAAGCAAAGTCCATTGATTTAAAGAGAAAACATTCAGACAGGCAGTACAGGTGGTGTGCTGGGCTGGAGGGACCGTGGCCAGGGAAGCCGGCTGGTACTGCGTGGTTCCTAGATGCTTGCAGGGACCTGCTTTGCACTGGGGTGTGAGTGGAGGGTGTGAGTGGAGGGCCTCAGCTCCCACTTCCCACCAGGCTCCTGCTCTGAGTAGGGGGAAGGCCAGCACAGGTGCGGCAGGGATGGGAGGACAGGAGGGCGTCCTGGCACTAGCCCTTCTGGGGCTCCTCTGGGGGCTCAGAACTTGGGTTGCTGCGGGCTCCTGGTGGGTTTAGATCTTGAGCCCCGGAGCTCGTTGCCTGAACTGGGGGTGAGGAGGTGTCCAATGAGATAAGGGATGGAGGAGCTTTGTAGATGGGGGTCCGGTTCACTGAGCCAGTAGGGAGGGGTCACTGCCTCCAGAAAGGCAGGGCTAGAATGCCTACAGATGAGCTGCTGTGTGGGCAAGCAGGGCTCAGAGCAGCGTGAGCGGCAGCTCTTCACCATTGCTGATGGACACTGTCTGGCTGGAGGGCGGGGATGGAAGGCTGGGGATGTTCTGAGTGGAGAGACAAGACAATGTTGGCCCACAAATGCCATCTGGGGGGGTAGGGGGTGCCTACCAAGTGCCTGTAGCCACGGAGGACAGCACTGGAGCCTGAGCTGAAGCAGTGTCATGGTGGAGATAGAGTGAGTTTTGGACACAAATCTCCCTTGAGCATGCCTCTTACCTCTATGAGCCTCAGTGTCCTCATCTGTAAAACGGGCATAGTAACATTCCCCCAGGATTTTGGTGTGGATTAAACGATTTGTGTGTGCAGGAGAATATTTTCTGATCTATTAATCTCCATTCCGCCCCCCCCCCCCTTTTTTGTCCTTCCTCCTCGGCCTGTTGGCTCACATTCTCAGAAGTGGGCAGATAAACTTGGAATCTTCCCGGCTTGGGTTTCCAAAGGCTGTGGTGGGGACGGGGGTGAGTTGGTGGGAGTGGGGTGGGGACAAGAATTCTGGTGTAAACAAAATGCTTGGCAGAAAACATAAAAGGAGCAAGACTTCCCTTGGACTGGGGAGGTAAGGAGGGCACGCAATGAGCAGGACCTATAAGGTTCCAGAAAAAGACTTGAGTACCCTGCTGCCCGGCCAGCCCTGGATGGTGGGGTAGCCCAGAGGAGAAATGGCTGTAGGGACCTGCCTGGACCAGCAGGACCACGGAGAGCCTCGCAGAGCCCACGCTTCCCAGAGGAGTCCAGAAGTCTGTTGGCCACCGCCCTGTAGAGCCAAGCTCAAGACCACTTGGGCTCCCCCAGATACAGCGGTGCCATGTGAATCTCTGATAGTCCAGCCAAGTTGTGGGGAAGATCCAGAAAATACCAAGGCTTAGGTTATCCCCTGTCCTAGGAGAGTGGAATCAGAATGAAAGGTCCAGAAAACGGAGAAAGTTGTTTTTGCCCACTAGAGTTGATGGATAAAGATTGGTCTCCTTTATACTTGTGAAGCCCCTGGCACTGGGCCAGGCCCCAAGCAAAGGCTCAGTGACCTCTGCTCCCTCTGTCCCATAGTCCTGCTGTCCTGAATCACCCACTGTGCCATAGAGAGGTGGCCCAGAGACAGATCTGGCGATGGGGAGGGGGCTGAAATGCAGGTAAAAGTGACCCAAGAGGGCAGGACCAGGCCTGGGGCATCTCTCCATCCCCACCCAGCCCAGTGCCTGGCATATAGCCAGTCGTCTGCTAACTGCATGTCTGCCCTGTGTCCACCCAGAGGGGAGCATCTGTCCTTGATTTATTTATAAATGAGCTCAGATGACCTGACGATAACCTGGGACTATTCCCGGAGCTATGTGTCAGGCTGCAGTGCCATGGGGCCAGGACCAAGCCAGGCCCCCCAAGGCCCTGCTGGGGTGGGCAGGGTGTCCTCTGTCCCTCCAAACTCCCTGCACACTTCCCGGCTAATGGAAGTCACCAGGGAACCCAAGTTCCCTCATGCCTTGCCCCTCTGGTCCTCCCCTAGCTTCTACTTCTGTGATAACCCTCTCCTCTTACCTAGAGCTGCTATATCCATCTCTCAAGTGCCTCCTGCCCCCCGTCCCTGCTCACCGCCATTCACCTGTCTCCTCCCCGAGACCCCTCAGTGTTTCAGGGACCCCTGCAGTTGCCTGTTCCCTGGCCTCATCCTGTCTCCCTTTGCCTTTCTCGGCTACCCTGGCCATCCAAGGGGCAACCTGGTGAGGTTTTCTGGGCTTTGCTAATGAGCTGATCTGTAGCATTAAGTCAAGAAAGGTATTGCCCTCCTGGTGGTGGCTGGACCACACAAGGAAGTGGTCAGGACAGAATCAATGGGACTGAAGTCCCAGGTGGCAAAGATATTTCAAAACCCAGCACAGGGAGGAAGAGCTGAACAGTCTGGGTGGGGGGGTTCTTTTTAAACCACAAAACACAAGCCATTTCCGGGGATAAAATGTGTTGGGAGTAGTGAGTTCCCCACCACTAAAAGTATGCAAGCAGAGAGAGGAACAGGATTAGCAGACTGGGAAATAAATACTTCAGACATTGCATGGAAGTTGCGGGAGGTAAGAAGAAGGACCCTTCGATTTCGAGGCTGAAGGCTGCTTTCTTTGAGGCGAGCTCTTGAGCACTATATGCTGAGCCTTTCCCCCCCCTCTGGCACTGGGCAACTGGACCCTGACCCCATAGAATCCCCCTCATCCACCCTGATAACTCTTCTTTACCTGGCCTGAAGGTCTTCATTTCATGCCACCTCTTATATTAATTAAAGATTAATTGACACTGGGATGTCTGGGTGGCTCAGTTGTTCAAGCGTCTGCCTTCAGCTCAGGTTGTGATCCCAGGGTCTTGGGATCGAGCCCCGCATTGGGCTCCCTGCTCAGCAGGAAGCTTGCTTCTCCCTCTCCCCCTGCTTATGTTATCTCTCTCACTGTCAAATAGATAAATAAAATCTTTTTTTTTTTTTAAAAATTAACTGACATCAATAGTCTTTTTTTTTTCCTGATTTCTAACTCTTAAATCCCTTCTTGGGAGAGTGAAAATATCAGTCACTCACAACTCAGTCTGAGTTGCAAACTACAAAATCCTTAGGATTTAGAGTCAAAAGATGGGGGCTGAGAGTCCTGTTTTAGCTCTGGGAGATCCTGAGTCTCTCGGTGCCTCTATTTTCCTCATCTGTGAAATGGGTTTAATAATGGTACTTACTATACAAGTTGGAAACTAAAAAAGAAAAAGCCTGAAAAGTTACACAAAACTAAGTTACTTGTTTCTGAAAAATGAGCCAAGATCTCTTGTGCCCAGGAAAGAAGCTGCGGGGTGGTGAGCTGTGGGCAAGGTGGGCGTGTCAGGCACTGGGGGTGGAGCCAGAGGGAATCCAGAAAAGGAGGAGCTGGGAATGTTTGCTAGAAAACATTGCATGACAGGGAGCCCGATTTAGGGCTCCATCCCAGGACCCTGTCCAATAAATAAAATCTAAAAAAAAAAATAATAATAATAAAACAAATTTTAGAAAACATTGTGTGAAAAGCCAGCATGTCTGAAATACTGGTGCAGGCTACGACGTAAATGAACCTCATAAACCTGCCCAGTGGAAGAGGGCAGATACAGAAAGAAGGTCACCTACTGTAAGATTCCACTTAGAAATCCAGGATCAGTGAACCCAGAGAGACAGAAAGCAGAATCGTGGTTGCCAGGGCAGGAAAGGGGGGCAAGGAGGAGTGATTACTTATTGGGTATGGGATTTTCTTTTGGGGTGATGAAAATGTTTTGGAACCGGAGGGGTGCTGGCTGCACAGGGCTGTGAATGTCCGGAATGACACTGAATTGTTCTCTCTACAATGGTCAAGTTACTATGTGAATTTCAACTCATTCACCCCTTCCTCCTTTCCCTCCAGCCCTCCTGCCAAAAAAATCAGCCTGTTCCCCGCTGCCCATGTTCTTCAGGACTGGGGAACCAGCTAGCAGAGTCAAGAAGAGAAAGGGCGTGGCATGTCACCACTTGGAATGCAAGGATACTACGGCCCAGAGACGATTAGTGTCTTGCTCAGAGTCACACAGCCCCTAAGAGACAGAGGAATGCACCTGTCTTTGTGATTGTGGAGCCCACACCTTTCCTGATACCAACTCTCTGGAACATTCTTCCCTACGGAGAGCCAAAGCCCTTCCACCAGGCAGCTTGTGTGTGTGTGTGTGTGTGTGTGTGCGCGGGGCGGGGGGGGGGGTATCAGCTTCTGTAAACAGAGCAATAAATAGCCCGGTAGAGCAGTCCACACAGCTATTAGGGTGACCCTGAAACGTTCCCACAAAATGCTGGGAAGGACTTGGCCACCTAACCCGGAATAGCTGAAGAGTTAATTTTTTATTTGTGATAAGTGTGCTGGGCTCAGTGACAGCTCCGAGAGTGGCATTTCCTGTGACTCGTCTGGGGATCAAATATTAACCTCCTCCCCGGGGGAGGACAGGACAGCTTAACCATTAACCCCGGGCCCCTAGCCAAGAGTCCCACTGGCCCCTCCCACTTTAGACGCCAGAATAGATCCTTGTTAGGGCCGGAGGTCCTGAGGGCCCGTAGGCCTGGGTGGTCCAGGGACCTGGGCAGGCGGCCTAACCCCAGCCCTCGGCCGGCCTGGTTCTGGTGTGGACAACCGCTCCAACAGCTTGCCCCCTTTGCAGTTTCTCTTCTCCCTCCATCTCGGAGGGAGCTGTCCCCCCACCTGGGCCACACATCCATCCCAAACTCCGGGATGCATGCTCTGCTCTGTGTTTTCAAGTGCTCCGCAGAGCGCGCCTGAAGACTTTTCCAGCCGCTTGGGTACTTGGACATCTGCCTCTAGGGCTTTTAGATTAGGCTTTCAAAGCAACAGATGCCCTTTCCTAAATGGAAATTGTGGAAGGCCAAAGTGCCAGATCCAAGAGGCTGAGCCTGTGTGGTGGCGGGAGGGGGACAAGTAGGGAGGGTGTGGGAGGAGCCTGGCCTCTTTCTCACTCACCTGCCCAGGCCTTGCCAAACATTGTTAAATACTCCAAACTCAGCACAGCCCTCTTCCCATACTAACTCCCAAGCCCTCTCCGGAAGATGGGGTGGGCTCAGGGCCTTCCCCACGGCTTCCCATGGGGGTTAGAGGCAGAACCAGGGTGAGAGTCCCTCATGAGCTTTCTCAGACCTGGGTGCACAATCAGGAGCACGTGGGAGCCTTAAGGAAAAGGGATGACCAGCCCCGACTCCAGATCAGTCAGCCCAGAACGTGGGCCTGGGCACACTCACAACCACCCCAAGCCCTGTGAAGGGGAGGTAGGCATCCATAAGGCGCCTGGCTAGCAGTTCATAGATAGAGGAGTCTCCCGGGGCATGGCTGAGCATGCAGGCAGACAGAGGGCCCAAGCAGAGCCTACCCTTCCGTGGCAGAGGTCAGCTGCACGGCAGAGCTGTGGGCATTGAGGAAATCATTCCTAGAGGAGCCTAAAAAGCAGAATGCTTGGCAGAGTGAGGAAGAGGGAATGGTGTTCTAGCAGAGGGCCCAAGCAGAGCCTACCCTTCCGTGGCAGAGGTCAGCTGCACCAGAGCTGTGGGCATTGAGGAAATCATTCCTAGAGGAGCCTAAAATGCAGAATGCTTGGCAGAGTGAGGAAGAGGGAATGGTGTTGTGGCAGAGGGATCAGCATGTGCAAAGGCCTGGAGGCACAGAGAATCTGATATCTTCAGGAAACTGTAGACAGTGTGGTTGAGCCAAAGGGAAATGCTTGAGATAAAGGCATGGATGAGGGCCAAGCTAGGCACTGGACTTCATCCTGGAACCACTGAAGAGCACGGGGACACTTCAAACACATCACATGCTCATTCTTCTAAAATAAGCGTCCCTTACAGTCTGTCTAATTTATGTACTTATCTTTCAGTAAGAGCTGAAGTTTTCAGGGCTGAATGAAAGACCCATGGCCTGTTGCTGGAATTTCAGGCATTCCTTGGGGGACATGCAGGCAGAGGCCAGCTGCCAGCTCTGCAGCACCAAGGTCTGGTCTTGTGGGTACCTCATTCTCTCTGGTTCCAGACACCGCGTCAGGGGTAGCAGGAGGGCTCAGGGAAGCAGGAGGCTCAGGCTCAATGGCGCCCCCCAGTGAGCACCGCAAGACCACAATCTGCCTTCCTTTTTTTTTTTTTTTTTAAAGATTTTATTTATTTATTTGACAAAGAGAAATTACAAGTACACTGAGAGGCAGGCAGAGAGAGAGAAGGAAGCAGGCTCCCTGCTAAGCAGAGAGCCCGATGCGGGACTCGATCCCAGGACCCTGAGATCATGACCTGAGCCGAAGGCAGTGGCTTAACCCACTGAGCCACCCAGGCACCCCACAATCTGCCTTCCTGTGAGCAGCTTTAAAGCCAGCAGAGAGGAAGGAAATGCTTGACTGTGGGAGGTTATCTGATCCCTGCCCCTAGTGCAACAGATGAGCGTTGCAACATCCGACTGTTTGTCCCCACTGCCCAGCACTCCCCAATTTTCCTCCTGCCTTTGACTGCTCCTGACAATTGTGTAACCTGGACCCCCCTGCCATCTGTACAGAGGAGCTCCCCAGCCCTGAGCTCTCCTCTGAAGTCGCAGCTCTGCATGGCTGACATTCACCTCCTGATCTTTGTCTCTCCTCCCCCCAGAATACCTGGCCTTCCTTGGCCCCATCTTCCTGATACGCAGGCGGGACACTCAGGAGTCATCCTGGACACGTTCCCTCGCACCCTGCTGCCAAGGCTGTTCATCATCACGTCTTGCCTGGGTTACCATCCAGACCTGTCTTTCATATGTCCACTTCTCTCCACCTCCACTTATTCCTCAGGAGCAGACCTTGCTCATATCTCCTTGGTCTTTATCTTTTCTGCACACCCCAACCTCATTTGCAAATTGTTAGCCCCTGAATCCCGTTGTATGAAGGCTTTCTCTAGCCACAGGAGCCCACTTTCCCCCCAAGGACAGCAGGTTGGGAGGGCAGGGGAATCAATGCTCCCACCCTCAGAAGCACGTTCTAACTGATGGGGAATTGGTGGGTAAATATCCCAGCTCCTCTGCCCCCCCCATCCCCCAGGCGTGTGTCCTGAGCTGGTTCCTAATGTGTCCCCACTGCCTACAAGCAATAATGCAGCCCATCTGCCCCAGCGTGAATGGCCAGCTAGCACCATTCGACAGGCTTCTAATCACTTGCCCTGTTTGGAAGGCATTACACCCCTTCTTCATCCTGTTCTCCCCCATCCCTCCGTATCCAGTATCAAGTTGGCAAACGCTGCCAACTTGAGCCCCTTGGGAAAAGATGGAAAACCGTCTTCACTTGAGCAGTGGTTACCAAGCATCTGTTAAAGTTCTAGCTGTATTGCGCATAGTGATAACGCCACCGTATTTAGGGGACTCCTTCCCTTCTCTGCCTCAGCTCCCCCCAGTCCTCTACTGGTGGTTCCTGGGGTAGCTGCCGAATTAGCTGCTTGCGTTTGAATCCTCCTCCCAGTTCCTGCTTCCAAGAGCCCAGATGACCATAATCTATTGCCTGGACCACTAGCTTTCCAGTGGGCATCTCAGAATGTCCCTCCGTCTTTCTCCAACCCACCTTACAGACTTCCCAGTACATCTCACCCTTTCTTCTGGTAACTTTTTTTCCTGCCAGAAACAGGTACTCTTCCCTCCCGCCTGGAGGTATGGCAGCCTTTTTATGACCATGAGGCAAACAGCACATGCTAAGCAGAAAGACAGAAGGATTCTGGGCTCTGGTGATACCCTGGAACTTTGCACAAGTTCTGAGTTTCTGTAACGTGGGGAAAAAAAAAAAGAACAACAACAAAAAACCCAAATCCCATTTGATGAAGCTAGCCTAGCAAGCTTCTGCTACATGTGGAAAAATACATCCCTCAGTGATTAAAGAGGAGTCTGTGGTCCTTTTTTCTCACCATTGTATCCTTTGTTCTCCTCATTCCCACCTCATAACAGTAAGTGCTATATTTCATGAATGAACGCTTGTAATTTCACATCAACTTCATAAAAAAACATCTGGAAATGGAGGCCCAGAGACATTAAGTAACTTGTTCAAGGTCACACAGTCTGTCTAATTTATGTACTTATTTTTATTTTATGTTGAGACCGAGAGAGCGAGCAGGGTGGAGGAGGGGAGGTGCAGAGGGAGAGGAAGAGAGAATGTTAAACAGATCCTCTGCTGAGCATGGAGCCCTTACATAGCTCAATGAGAGACTTAATCTCACAGCCCTGAGATCATGACCTGAGCCCAAATCAAGTCAGACGCTAAGTGATTGAGTCACCCAGACACCCCCAGTCTGCCTGGGCCCCTCTCCTCCTCTCCCCTCCTCTTCCTCTTTCTTTTTAAACATTGAGGTAAAATTCGCATAACAGAGATGGAGGCTGCCTTCCCTTTTAGCTCACAGCACATTCCGCAGTCATTGCCACCAGTAGTCAGGTGCCCTGTGAAGGTGACATGGGAAAGGCGAAGAGAGGAGAAGGAGGCTGAGGCAGAGGAGGTGAAAGGAGGGAAAAAGTATTGTGTAGCAGGCAGAGCTGCTGGGGCACAGCCTAGTTCTAGACAGTGTCTGCTGGAAAGGGGAAGGAGTCCCCGACCCGGCCATGAGGCACCGTGAGAAGCTGGATGACCAGGACACCTGGGTGGCTCAGTTGTTGAGCCTCTGCCTTTGGCTCAGGTCGTGATGCCAGGGTCCTGGGATCAAGCCCCACGTCGGGTTCCCAGCTCAGCAGGAACCCTGCTTCTCCCTCTCCTACTCCCCTTGCTTGTGTTCCCTCTCCCAAATAAATGAATAAAAATTATTTAAAAAAAAAAAAAGGAAACTGGATAACCAACAGATCAAGAACTTCAAGAATAAAGGCCATGACGTGGAGGGAAGACTTTTGCAAAAAGGTGTGTATGGCCTGTACCCCAGTAAACTGCATAAACTAGATGAAATTGTTAAGTTCCTATAAACACACAACCTACTGAGACAAGCAGGAACGGCTAGAAAATCTGAGCAGACCTCTAGCCAGTAAAGAGATTGAGTCAGTAATAAAAAATTTCCATTTCCCAACAAAGAAAAGTCCAGATGGCTTTGCTGATGAATTCTGTCAAACATTTAAAGAATGAACACCAATCCTCCTCAAACACTTCCAAAAAGGAGAAAAAAGAGAACAACTTCAAAATCATTCTAGGAGGCTCTCATTATCTTGTTACCAAAGTCAGACAAAGAAGTCAGACAAAGATGATAAGAAAACTACAGACCAATATTAATGATGAACAATAATGCAAAAATCTTAAACAAAATACCGGAAAATTGGAATTGAACAGCATAATCCATTAAAAGGACTATACACTATGACCGAATGAAATCTATTCCTGCAAGGTGAGGATGGCTCAACATATGAAAATCAGTCAGTGTAATACACAACATTCAGGAACAGAGAACAAAAACCATATGATCATTTCAACTGACGTAGAAAACGCATGTGACAAGGTTCAGTACATTTCATGATAAAAACACCTAACAAACTAGGATAGAAGGAAACTACCTCAACATAATAAAATCCATACGTGAAAAGCCCAGAGTGAATATTATACTCTTTGGTGAAAGACAGACATCTTACATCTTCATGTAAGATGAAGAACAAGGCAAGGATGGCTGCTATCACCATGTGTGTACAGAGTAGTCCTGGAAGTCCTACTCATAGCTATTAGACCAAAAAAAAAGGAAATAAAAGGCATCCAAATTGGAAAGGAAGACGTAAAATGATCTCTGTTCACAGACAACATACTCTTATATGTAGAAAATCCTAAATATTAAAAAAAAAAAAAAACCTGTTGAGCTAATAAATGGTCTCAGCAAAGTTGCAGGATAGATACAAAGTCAACACACAAAAATTAGTTGTATTTCTGTACATTAATGAGGAACAACTGGAAAAGGAAATTAAGAAATGAATCAAGGAGTGCCTGGGTAGCTTGGTGGTTGGCATCTGCCTTCGGCTTGGGTCATGATCTTGGGGTTCTGGTATCAAGCCCCAAGTCTGGCTCTCTGCTCAACAGGGAGCCTGCTTCTCCTTCTCCCTCTACCACTCTCCCTGCTTGTGTGCTTCCTTTCACTCTCCAATAAATAAGTTAAATTTTAAAAAAAGAAAAGAGAAATGAATCAAAACAAAACACTCAGGAATAGACCCAACCAATGAAGTTAAAGACTTGCAAGCTAAAAATGAAAAAATGTTGCTAAAAGAAATTAAAGACACAAATAAAAGGAAAGACGTGTTGTGTTCATGGATCAGATGACTTAATATTGTTAAGATGTTGATACTATGCAGAGCAACCTATAGATTCAATGCAACCCTTATCAAAATCCCAATAACATTATTTGCAGAAATGAAAAAATCCTTCCTAAAATTCATATGGAATCTCAAGAAACCTGGAAATAGCCAAATCAATCTTGAAAGAACTAAGTAGTAAGTCTCACGCTTTCTGATTTCAAACTTACTACAAAACTACAGTAACCAAAACAAACAGTGTAGTGCTGGCAGAAAGGCATATAGACCAATGGAATAGAATAGAGAACTCAGAAATAAACCCTCATATATATGGTTAAATGATTTTTGACAACGGTGTCAAAATCATTCAACAGAAAAAAGGTTTTCAACCTGTGGTATTGAAAAAACTGGATATCCACATATGAAAGAATGAAGATGGACACCATAAACAAAAAGGAACTCAAAATGGACCAAGGACCTAAATTTAAGAGCTAAAATTATAAAAATCTTCGGATAAAATATATGGGAAGAGCTTTGTGAGATTCAATTTAGTAATGATTTATTGGATATGACATCAAAAGCACAGAAAACGAAAGTAAAAAATAGATGAATTGCACTTTATCAAACTCAAAAACTTCTGTTCATCAAAGGAAACAATTAACAGAATGAAAAGGCAACCTATATAAGAGGAGGGATTATTTACAAATCATAGAGGTGAAAAGGGGGTAAGACCCAGAATATACAAAGAACTCCTAAATTCAACAGCAAAAATCGTAAACAATCCTATTTTTAAATGGGCAAAAGACTTCAATAGACATTTCTCCAAAGAAGACATACAAATGACCAACAAGTACATGAAAAGATGCTCAACGTCACTCATTATCAGTGAAATGCGATCAAAACCACAATGAGTTATTACCTAACAGTCATTTGGATGGCTACTATAAAAAACAAACAAACAAACAAACAATAAAATAGCAACTGTTGGTGAAGATGTGGAGAAATTGGAACTCATGTGCACTGCTGGTGAGAATGTGAAATAGGAAAATCACTATGGAAAAAAACAGTATGCCAGATCCTGAAAAAATTAAAAATTAAGAAAAGAATTACCATATAATCCTGCAAATGCCCAGGGTTTGGGGAGAGAGAGGGATGAATAGGTAGCACACAGAGGATTTCTAGGGCACAGAAACTACTCTGTCCAATACTATAATGGCGGACACACGTCATTATACATTTGTCAAAACCTACAGACTGCACACCAAGAGCGAATCCTAATGTAAACCATGACTTTGGGTGGTAACGTTGATCAACGTAATTTCATCAATTGTAACTAGTATCACTCTGTTAGAGGATGTTCGTGGGGGAAGTCATGTTTGGGTAGGGAGGAGAGAGTATATGGGAACTCTACACTTTCTGCTCCATTTTGCAGCAAATTGTTCTAAAAAATAAAGTCTATTTAAAAATTCAAATAACATACAATTAGCCATTATCCATTCTAAAGTGTACAATTCAGTGGAATTTGGTACGGAGTATCATGCAACCATCACCTCTATCTGAATCTAAGATATTTTCACCACACCAAAAGGGAACAGCTAAGAATTACTCCCCATTCCCTCTCCCCTTGCCCCTGGAGGCTACCCATCTAATTTCTGTCTGTATGGATTTGCCTGTTTTAGATATCTCATATAAATGGAATCATACCATTCATGGCCTTTTGTAACTAGATTTCATCACTTAACATGCTTTCAAGATTCATACATGTTATAGCATGTATCAGTACTTCATTTATTTTTAAGACTGAGTAATGTTCCATTGTATGTATAGACTACATTTCCTTACCCATTCATCAGTTGATGGACATTTGGGTTGTTTCTGCCTCTTGGCTATTGAGACTAGTGGCACTGTGAATACGTGTGTATAAGTCTTTGTTTGA
This sequence comes from Mustela nigripes, assembly GCF_022355385.1. Taxonomy (NCBI): domain Eukaryota; kingdom Metazoa; phylum Chordata; class Mammalia; order Carnivora; family Mustelidae; genus Mustela; species Mustela nigripes. The sequence continues at coordinate 102,306,326 of NC_081559.1, forward strand.
ATACCTGTAATGGATTCTTTTCTTACTGTTACATGCCTCCTTATCCTTAGATGGGGGGGAGCTAAAAAGCAGCATAGAAATAAAATTAACATTTAAATATCAAATTAATGTTATTTTTAAATGATTAATAATATTGTTTAAATGAATAATATTTAAGAACTAAACAGTACTTAACACACTTTATCATTTCGTCATTATAATCCCAAAGTAGATATTATCACCTCCATTATGTAGATCAAGAACCCGAGTCTCAGCAGGTTAAATAACTTGTCTGTGGTTACACAGCCAGTGAGTGGAAGCCAACATTGGACCCCAGGTTTTTCTGACCCCTCGCTGACTCTGTGACTATCTCACTCATCAAACTGGCAGAGGAGACGAGAGAATGGATAAGAGGATAAAAACACAGACTATATCCACGAGCCCCGAGGAACAATGAGTGGTGATGATCTGGCTTTTTGGGTATGTATCAACTGCTCGTTGGGATCATTCCAGGCCCTCTCCAACCCATCAGGTGATTATCTGAATGAATACAGCTAGTCTAGCTCCCTCCATCCCCAAGCATCCCAGTCTCCCTTACCCTAGTGGGATTAGTGGGACTAGTCCAAGCATGGACTAATGTGGGTCACATACCTGGGGCTGGCTGCTCTGTGCCCAAGTCTCCTGGATTCTCTTCAGAGAGTTCCTGTAGGCACTGGTCCTGTTCCTCTTGCAGCACCCGCATCACATCACACAATCCAGGGAGGGCACCCACCTGCAAGTCCAAAACCCAGATTGCTCATCACGGCCCCTAACTAATGTGTACCACAAAAAGACTTTCTGTGCATGAGAATGGGGCCAAACAGTGGGGATTCAAAATGAGGAAAGCAAAATCAATGCCAGGATAAAGCTCCTCACAGTGAGGTGGAGGCAGCCACTCCTCAAAGAGAATTCAGATCAGGGCTGGGACAGCCAGGACACTTGAACACAATATAGCTTGTCCACTGAAAATCTTGCTCTTAGGTTTCCCAAGAGTCCTGAGCCCAGTGAGTTACTTGCTTTCAGGGCACGCTACCATTATTAGTCTGTGAGACTTCATTTGTTCCAACAGTGTTTATTTCTCAGGTTTGGCAAATTTGGTTTTGGTTTGAAGGTCTTTGAAAGCTGTGCTTGACTATTTCCCAGTTCCCTAGAAGAGCGTCTATGGCCACCCCAGGCAAACTGCGATGGACAGAGGAGTTAGACAGGAAGGGTTAGCACACAGTCCTGGCTTCCTAGCTCTTCCTAGAGTAGATTTCCAGAGCATGCTCGCTTCTTTTTTTTTTTTTTTTTTTTTTTTAAATTTTTTTTTTTTACAGAGAGAAATAACAAGTAGACAGAGAGGCAGCCAGAGAGAGAGAGGGAGAGGGAAGCAAGCTCCCTGCTGAGCAGAGAGCCTGATGCGGGACTCGATCCCAGGACCCTGAGATCATGACCCGAGCCGAAGGCAGCGGCTCAATCCACTGAGCCACCCAGGCGCCCTGGCTCGCTTCTTTTATTCATACCTGACACTTGATAAATATGTCAGTGATTGGGTAAATGAATGAATGAATGAACAAAAGAACAACTGAAAAGATCAATGAATTAGACTCCTACTTTACTTTCTACAGTGTATGGAATTTTAATATTAGAGTCTTTTCACACACATTATTACCTTATTTAATCCTCAAAATAACTCTGTAAAGAGACCTAGGAAAGGCAACTGAAACCCATTTTGGTTAGGGCATGTGACCAAAGGCCAACACCTAAGGTTCCTGATTTCAGAGACCAGCCTTCCAAGAGGTCAAGGGCCAGCTTTTATATGCTCCTGTTGACCTTGCACCAATGCTTTGCAGGTGGAAATGTCAACATAATGGAGCAGGGGGAGAAGTCCCTGGGGATAAGGCCATGCTCCGAAATGGCGCAAATCAACAAAAGATCTGGCCAGAGAAGAGCAGCTAAGATAGCACTGTCTTCCAATGATTCCAAAGACAAACATAAATTATCTGATTATCTCTTATTTTGGGTCTTCCACACTCTTCACTAATGCATTCAGAAAGTATCTATCTGCAGGGTGCCTGGGTGGCTCAGTAGGTCAAGCATCTAACATTTTATTTTGGCTCAGTTCATGATCTCAGGGTCATGAGATGGAGCCCTGTGTCAGACTCCGTGCTAAGCTTGGAATCTGCATGAGATTCTCACCCCCTCTGCCCTACCCCCAACCCCTTCTTGGCACTCTCTCTCGGGGAAAAAAAAAGTATCTATCAGCTGTCAGCAAATGCTCTTCTTCAGCTACTCCCTGATACCAAGTGACTGGGTCTGTGATGCCCATGAAACACACACATCACATCCCCTGGCCCAGAGCTGTGATCATCTGCAACAAAGCTACCACAGGAACACCTGTGCCCACCCAGCATAAAAACCATACTGTGCTCATTCCTTCCCCAGTCATCCCCCCTACATTTCCATCTCACCTGACAACATAGCAAATGACTTCATCACATTGCTTTGATGACTCTTATATTTAGATTCTTAACATTGAAACAAGTGGCTTCCCTAAGAAAACAGTCATTGTTAGAACCAGCAGGCAGCCCCATATACTCGTGCTCTTGTCCCCTTGTGGGGCTCTGCCCAGTCCTTGCTGAAGTTCATCATCACCAGCAGCCTCTGGCTTTTTGGCATAGGCAATAAAAGAGTTTCAGTGGAAAAATCCACCTACAGGTTGGCAGGCTGCCTTTAGTTCACTAAGGATCTCAAGTAGGCACACATTCTGTTCAGTGCCACTTTGAAACTGACATTACCCTTAAAAATGTGAGTGACTGCTGGAGGTAGTGTGAGCAGGTACAATCTTTTAAATGTCATCATATATTAAGTGTCACAAAAATGTTCATACCCTTTGGCCAACTGACTTTACTTCTAGGAATCCATCCCTTATAGGAAAAGCTTTATATAGAAAGATTCTCTTGCAGCTTTACATTTAGTAGAAACAAAGAGATAAACTTCAGCTTTCAGGAAGATGTAGTACATGTACCTTTTCCCTATTACTCCCGTTAAGTACAACAAGAAATCCTGGACATCATATACAAAACAAGCATAAAAAGATTCTGAAAGGTGGAAAGAAGGCAAAGTGGCTAAAGACCTCCTGACTCAAGGAAGTGGAAAGTTCCCTGAAGTTTCTTTTCTCTTTGTATAACCCATTATTAAAACTGAATAAGTTAGCCATAAGAAAATGCAGCCAGGGGCGCCTGGGTGGCTCAGTGGGTTAAGCCGCTGCCTTCGGCTCAGGTCATGATCTCAGGGTCCGGGGATCGAGGCCCGCATCGGGCTCTCTGCTCAGCAGGGAGCCTGCTTCCCTCTCTCTCTCTCTGCCTGCCTCTCCATCTACTTGTGATTTCTCTCTGTCAAATAAACAAATAAAATCTTTAAAAAAAAAAAAAAAGAAAGAAAATGCAGCCAGAGGCAGACCAAAAAAAACCCCAGTAAAAGCCTGCTCTCTCAAGCCAAGGGCCAGGAAAGAGGGAAGGTAGCAAGACTGAAAACATATAGACAATAACTGTTCTACAACAGCCAAACACCACAGAAAAAACTGTGGTCAGGTGGGGAGCCAGGACTTCTGCCTTCCCTGGGCTGTGACATTAGTGCCCAACCTCCCTGCCAAGGTGGTGGCAGAGATGGCCAAGTGGGGAGCTGAAAATTCATCCCTGCTGTGTGCTAATAAAGGTCCCCCAGCCTATGATGTTTGTAGAGACTGGACTTCCACCCTAATCCAGAAGTAATGAGGTGCTCCTCCATCTCCCCAGTGGGGTGCTGTCTCAGGTGCTGAATGAAAAGAATGGTCATCCCAGAATCCTATACTCAGTAAAAGATATCTTCAGAAATGAAAGGGAAATCGAGACATTCTTTTTTTTTTTTAATTTAAAAGATTTTATTTGTTGGACAGAGATAAACATAGCAAGAGAGGGAACAAAAGCAGGAGGAGTAGGAGAGGGAGAAGCAGGCTTCCCACTGAGCAGGGAGCCTGAAGCAGGGCTTGATCCCAGGACTCCGAGATCGTGACCTGAGCAGAAATCAGTCCCAGGGTTCCAAATCAAGACATTCTTAAAGGATAAGAAAAACTAAAATAATTCATTGCAGCACCCTACCCTAAAAGAATGGCTAAAAGAAGTTTCTCTAAACACAGAGGGGGGCCTACTGGGCACTCACAATTTTCACCACCAGCAGTGGTGATGAAACCCCATCCACTGCTGTGTTATAAGATCATGTGTGAAGCTGATACTCCCACCCCTCACTCAGCAGTAAGGGAAGATCATCTCTTCCTTGCCAGTGTCCAGTAAGGCAGAGTGGGGAAGCTGGAAGTCTACCTGTCAGAAATGGGGTAGCACCCACCCCCTTCCCCCATCAGGAGAAGCCAACTAAGACAGGTTTAAATAAGATGCAATCTAACAGCAATACAAAATGTCCTGTTTTCAGTCAAAGATCACTCATCATATTAAGAACCAGGAAAATGTCAAACTGAATGAGAAGAGGTGATCCACTGATGCCAACACTGAAGTGACAGGGATCTGAAACAATTTGAAAAAGACTATAAAGCAGCCAACAAATGTAGAGATATAAACCTCAGCCAAAAAAGAAAGTCTCAGCAAAGAAGTAGAAGATATCAAAAAATCAAATGTAAATATTACAACTGAAAAAGACAATAACTGAGGTAAAAAGCTCGGTAGAAGGTCTCAGCAGAATGTTGGTGGCATGGGGGGACATACAGAGGAAAGAGTCACTGAGCTAGAAGACAGGACAGTACAAATCTCTCAATCTGAACAACACAGAGAATAAACCAAAAATAAAAATGAACAAACTTCGAGGCACCTGGCTGGCTCAGTCGGCAGAGCATATGACTTTTGATCTTAGAGTTGTGAGTTCAAGCCCCATGTTGGAGCTTCAGTAAAAAGTAAAATAAAAAAATTGAATAATTCAGG